>NC_037593.1:34053108-34353108 GCF_003073045.1 Pomacea canaliculata
CCCTATATCTGTACATATAACAACAAAACAAAAGCAAAGGAAAAGTAACAAAAGACTGCATATTAGAAAGCTCACACTAATATACTGTGACTCACACAAATAAATTAAATGCATAGCATTACGATTCAAACACTAAAAGATACCTATGACCATACCCACAACAAAGCATGCTACACTTAGCAATTCTCCCACCACATCCCCAAAGTGTCAAGCTCACAGGAAGCAACAAATCTTAAGGCTTAGAGTATGAAAACTACCTATAGCCTCAGTATAATTCCTCAAGAAAATGTCTAAAATATGCTCTTAACATATCTTTATAGTGCACATATGGTCCCAAAAAAAACTGGCACGTTAAAGCTATAGTATCATCAGTGATCCAGTATTGTAAATTGCAACTCCCAAAAATTCATCCTGACAAGCATTAATAAAATAAAAGTGTATTTGAAACCAGGACTTCACGGACAACTCTGCTTCCATTTCTTTTAATCAACAGGATTTTGTTTAACATAACGTACTCTGAACTTGTGAATTTGTGCACTGATTTTTGTTCTAAAGAGTTGTCTGGATAACAGCAGTACCATGCAATGCAGTTGCTAATTAAATAGCATCAAATTTTGTTCCTCTTGTCTCCATACCCTTTTTCTTTTCCTGTAGTTTAGGTTATTCCTCTTAGTTTTTCCTATCAAATCATATTCCATGACCTTGCCCACAGGCTGAGATTGTGCTATGTAAGTAAACCCCTTTACTATTATTATTGAAATGGGTAGTGATATATGATCTACTTGATGTAGCACATATATAGGAAGGGCAACAATATCTGTTTGTCAGTTAAAGATACGCTACACTTATTTTGATGTGCCAAGTAACCATAGTTACATCATTATGTTTCATAAATATTTAACATGTCATGTGCATCAAACACGATTCAAACTACAAATTCTGAAAGAATATTACAATGCATAAAACAAAAAAAGTGACTGGTGTGTACCTACCCTCACTATATATACTCCCCTTTTAAAGAATGGTTAGGTTCTTCAAGTACAAGAGCCCTGCCCTTCGTGAATAACAAAGACCATCTCGTTTGGCATCAAATGCCGTGAGCTCCTGAGACTAAACAATTGTCAGTGGGCCAATGTTGCAAACATCAATGACTGTTAATACATCAGTCATGAAAAACAATACCGAGAACAATCATTAGTACAAAGACAACAATACATACTACAATGGGGAAGAACTCCAGTATTTTTTAACATAAAAAACTTGGGAATTTAAGAAATATTGCAAACAGAAATTTTTTTTTTACATAGCGCACACTGAATAAAATTGTTCATGTTAACAAAGCAAAGCTACCATATGTATAACTGGATTCATGTTACCTGGCCTTCACTGGGTTTGCTTTTTGCTGCTAAACTTTCCAAGGTGATTCTTATTGTCAGCTTGTCAAACGATCACTTATTTAAGCAAGAATATTCATCACAATGTTGCAAATGGAAAAACATTTGTTTGTCTCTGGTTGATGGTGTTTATTTAGTAGGAAGTTGCTAAAAACCTTGCAGCAATTATGCACTATGGGGTAGAGGGAGTGGGGAGGAACGGAAACCTGAGAAAACCCCAGCACCCAGCCTTGTGGAGTATCACATAACACAGAATGTCCCAAAATAAGATCTGAACCTCCCGCCCACTGAAAATCGTTGACAAGCGCAGTGTTTAAACCACAACTACACCTGCTGATGGCAACTTCGTATTTGCAACACAAATTCAAGTGGAAGTAGACAGTAAATTCTAATTCAATAAGAATAAGCATAACTTGTAATGATGATAAATAATTTTGTGTGGTAAGTTGAAAAACAGTGAAAAATTATGAGCTTCTTCTCACATCGCCATCATTTTTTAAAGAGCAGATGTCCAGAAAAATGAATGTCTGCTCCTCGATGAAATACAGCCTCATACCTCTTGCCAGACTGCGCAAATTCCACCCTTGACACTAATGATTAACCACTACTAAGCGTTTATTAAACAAAATTAGAAACTATGCTATTGCACGCAAACGCTTTCAGGCTCTATGGCCACCTTCTTATCAACTATCATGAATAATTTGAATAAGAATTAAACCAACTGTCGAACATTAATATCTGTTTCTATTTAATGATGAGCATATGCAGAGTGCATACCTGTCGTTAAAACTGGTGTGAGTGCTCTCATGCGAGCAAAGCCATCCATGGCCAAAGGTCCAAAACGCATGACTCGCGCCACCAGCAAGCATGACATCTGCATCACCCATGGCAATTAAAACGTCGCGGCACTCACCAATAGCATGAAGCCTTGCGTGCAGGCAGTTGACACTGTGGGTTGGGCCCTGTAAAACAGGGAAACAAGTGCAAGAAGAATTTTTTCGAAATAAGCTGTGATTTTTTTAAGATATACCACAGGGCTCCACGTATCAATATCATTCCAACAAAGATGACATTAAAATAACAACTCATTTCTCCATACTTTGAAGCCCTTAGCTCAATCCCTATGTACAAAGCAAAGTGATTAGTCATTTGCACCAGAGTGGTGGCACAAGTACACAATTGCTTTCCAACATTTACTTCCTATTAACTTACAATACAGACAACTTATTGAAACCCGTCTCAAAGTGATTTTTTTAAACATTCAAGGATTAATTGCAGGAAATAAAGTTCTTGTTTCTTGTACTAAATTCAGAAAAGATTGAAACTGTATAGAAGGAGAGCTCCTGTCATGAAGTAGTTACAGGCAGAAAATATAAATAAAAAATTATTTACACACTATATAAACATAACAGTGACAAAAAAATGAATATTTAAATACATATCTTCAAATATTACTTTTTATTATCTTGTCATTTCAGCCGTTGGAGTATCAAAATCCACGTCAAAGTTGAGTAACCAGCAACCATCTCAAACACGTTTGGCTAACCAAACTGACTCATTGCCTACTTTCAAAATACTTGATGTTTAGGATTTCAGCTTCCTTAAGGGAAGTTAATTCCTAGTAAAACAAGTCCTGAAGGTACAAAACGTTTAATTCTTCCCCTTATTGATTTATTCATTATGCAATCTAGTATTTTGTGACACTACATGTTTGTATACAGTGTGTCGAAACAGGAACTGGTTGTTGAGAAAGTTCCTTCTGAGAAAAATAATGCTGCGTAAAAGATTAGGTAGATCTTGCAGTCTTTCCATTGAACCCACAGACTGACAGCATTGTCTCCATATCTCAAAAGCCAAGGTTTAGGCTGAAATGCATTGACATACTTTGAAGTCATTGGACTGATATGCCCTTCATACTTCGAAGTCATAGACAGCATGGCTCCTACCTTGAAGCCATAGGGGCCAGATCTGACATGCCTGAGCTATGTTGATGAGATCTTCAGAATAAACCAGGAGCTCACTTTGCCGGTACCACGGCCCACCACGCACATGTTCTCCAGCATCAACAAATTTCTAAGCGATACCATGCCTGTCCCATGCACACACCTGTAAAAAATCACATTTATAATCGTATAATATAGAATATTGTTCTTTGTCATCAGGTCAATGACTTTCAGTTATCGTGCACACTAACATTGTCTATGACGCCTATACGCTGAATGTAAATACACATAACATTTAGTGATACTATATTGGTGTGATATTACACCATGAATTAACTTTAGTGCTGCTGTACGTTATATGTAAGTATCACATAATACTTTTAGTTATTGGTGGCATATATCGCGCACACTTACAATGATGTGGTCTACAGCATACACCTATCACATTAATAGTGATACAGATATGATGTGAATGTACTACACTTCAAACATGTTAGTGAATATAGCATAATGTAATGCACAATGCACACATACACAAAACACACATTAATTATGTTAAGTACATTTACATGTAACTGTACATTGAAGTGTAACACCTTTTCTTTTTTGGCAATATCTTCACTCCTCTCTAAAAAAATCATATCTCATACAATAGAATTAACCATTATATTACTAGTACTCATGCCATCCACACACAAAACATGTTTAGCCAAAGGTCAAATGCACACACACCTGTTCTCTTCCCAGTTCGTGCGGCCTTCTGGGCTTTCCATCCGGGAACACTACTAAAAGCTTGTCCTCTGCCGTGCTAAGGCATAAGCTGCGCTGGTGACACCCCCTGTCTCGTGCACTGGTACTGTCACCTCTCTATGAACGTCCCCAGCTCCCAATCCCGTGACGGTACATATCCCACCACCTTACAGGCAATCTGTCATAGCCTGCACGTCGGAATGATATATATGATGTAAAGTCTGATTGAACGAACTAGCAAGACTATATTAAACACACTTAGCATAATCTGTACACATAACTTAGTTACAGCAGTAGTCTGACAGCAAACAAACCTAGCACTTTTTAAGACCACGTTACATACTGTGTGGACACAGTCTAATACATATGAGGATAAATCTGAAATGTACATGATCGAGTGCCATGCCTTATATAGCTAACACTCAAGCATCGTAAACACAGTATGGCCATAATCTGTATGCATTATCGGGATAAGTCTGTACACAGATTTGCCATGTCAAACAAGCTAACACTTAAGAAGAAAAAGTGTTCACTGCACACCCTTGCCCTGACGTGGGTGTAATTGCCACTCCTGCAGTCTAGCAGACGATGCCACACTGTCTCCGTACCAACCCCGAGACAAGTAACCCAAGCCACGCCGGTAACAACCACTCTATCCTCCTATCACTTGAGAAACACCTGGAAACAATATGAAACCGTAAATGCAAACTGATCATTGTTAATAGAACACACCATGTTCTCAAACACCAGTATAAAGTCAGTGGCAGACTAGAAATTTTTTTCTCTTGCTGAAACCATAGGAGCGACTACCGAGGCAACTATACTCCAACCATAATAACATACGTTATCTAACATAATATATAGACAAGCAGTTTTATTAAAACATTAAAATACTTGAAATATTTGTTACTGCAAAGACCATTTCCCCTAAAACAACAACAAGCAAACCTAAAATATTTACTGAAGGCGTGCTAAATCAATGGTCATTCAAGGAAGTCATTCAGTGTGTTTGAGGACAAAAACCCATGTGAGGTTCTTGGCTTACGTGTTGGATATTAGTAACAAGCAGTCTTTGTTTATCATTTACTGATATGTGTTATAAAAATGCAGTTGACATATAAATGGAGGGATTATAAATGTTGTGTAGATGGTTTTCTCTGATTCTGTCCATCGTTGGGGCAATGTAATTTTATGTACAAATCCTTTCATTTTATCGCAGAACTGTCGATGTGTTAACAATTTAATTTGCAATCTCGCTATATCATGTGATACCAGCAATCTCCTGGTGATTTTATTTACGTTTCTTGATGATCCGTCTGATACCTGCTTCTTAATACGCTGTTTCGAATACACTTCCATGGTAATGATGTCCTCAGAAACGTCCATGGCAGGACAGCTAGCCTTCTATCATTTCAGATACACTCCTCGTGCTACTGTACAATCATACTGATTAATTTTGTGTGTTTTCATGCTTAGACACTAAAAAGATAAAAAAAAGTCTTACCTCAAATCCACCTTAAATTTTTACACTTGTAGGATGACAAACAAGAACACATATTGATTGATTGGTCCAGACAAAACAGGCTAAACACTAATAAGTTGGCAATCGTGCATGCAAGAGCCAAGCCAGAATGTTAATTGAGCTATTAGTAGGCCTCATCTGTTACTGCTAATAGCATGTACCATGCTGTTATGGTTTATTATAATATGCAGAGTACGTTGTGGGTGATATAGATTTGATATTAAGGTGGCAGTTTGATCACAGTCTATCGGTGTTCAAAATATTGTCACATACAAAATGCTTAATTTAGTTCGATATTCTAATTTTTAATTACTTTTCTGCCTTTCTATTTCGCTAAAAGGTAATTTTATTAATCATTGCTTTTTTTTTTTGCTTGTTGTGTCTGTAGGTGCTTGTTTAATAAAGGCTGCTTTAAGTTAAAAAAAATGGAGACTTTCTGACATGAATATACTTGAGAAGGAACTACTTCCTCTACTCAAACCTTTGCTCGCCCGGATGTGAAAGACTTGCATCAGTACATCCTGGCATGACTGGGGGATACACAGGGGAAAACTCTTATTGGTGAGAAAGTTAAAATTTGTGGCGAAGCCATTGTCTCACTTGCAGCAGATGAAGACCATGTGTTCGAAAGGATGCTGTGAGTGTCTAGTGAATGTGACAGCAGATGAGACTGTCACAAGTTACGACTAGTACAAACAGATGGCTTTACAGACATCACTGTAAATTACTGCAGCTGCCATTGACCATACTTATGACCAAGCTGTATTGCTATGGGTGGGCTCTTATCAAACTTAACTCTGATCCAATAAGCATGGTGCTGTTAAAGTGCCAGAGATTAATACGTGTTTAAAGGTGGAGGAGGTGGGATTGAAAAGGTTTGTTCAAGCCCATCAGTAACATTGATTTTAACAAAAATGCTACATATGAACCAGCTACCTGCCTGTGCTAATGAATCTGGCACAGGTGCAAGATGTGAGACAGGAACTTGTTGCACCATGAGGATTTGCTTCAGAACCTGCTGCCTTTCATCTTCATGTACCTTTGCTCCATCTGTTATCAGAAGACGTGCCATTGGATTGTGAAGAACTGCTGCTTTGAATATGGTAATTAGAGGTTATTAAATGAGTTATGAACATAGTGTTTTATATTTGGAAAAACAGACTTGGTCGGTTAACTTTTCATTATGCAGCAGTTGTCAAGGAGAAGGTTGGTAATATAAATGCTTTACTTTTTATTATATATTTATTATTAATAATAATTTTTATGCAACATACAAAGATTTTTTCAAGTGTGCTTCTACCTAGTGTGAAAACATCCTGTTCCTCCTCAGCAATAATGCTGATGGGATTATATATCACTTTCAGCATAACTTTGCTTGGGTGGCTGATTAGGTTTATTGTTCTTTATTTCTGGCATTGTTTGTGATTTCCCTTTTATTTTGGGGGAGTGGGGTTTGGAACGGTTATAACTTGTGACTTCATCCCACGAAAAAACTACATTTAAATTTTCCGTATTGGTACATTAATAAATGGGCACAGTTGTCTGGCCTGAAAGTTGGATGTAGTGTAGGCTTGGCATAGATTCAGACCCAAAATTTAAATGTATTTTATGGTGGTATGGATGCGTATACTGTTTCATAAGAAATTTGTCCATTAGAGCAAGCAAGTGTTACAGTAGAAATTTTCCATTCACAGCAGACGAGATATAAGGTGACCAGACGTCCCGCTTTAGGCGGGACAGTCACACTTTTGACCTCGTGTCCCGCCTGCTCTTTGGGCGGGACGCCCAATGTCCCGCTTTCTGGCAAGTCCATCAAATGTCCCGGTTGTCTTTAAAAGTCGGAATACCGTACGCTGATTCAGCGTTCTTTGACGGTAACGACACCATCATCGGCACGTGTCCCGCTTTCGGCTCCAAAACGTCTGGTCACCTTAAGATATGATATGAAAAGGCAATGTAGCAAACAGCATAATACATAGGACAGACAATAATAGAATAGTCATTCACAGATCATGAGCTAGATGTGGGTTAGCATGAACTGAAACTGTCACTGGGTCTTGTCTACACCTTGTCTTTCTGTTCACACTCGAAAATGTTATTGATAGAGTTACATTAGTTGTTCCTGTTTACCATCTTAGTTCTGAGGTGTGCAGTTTTATATTCAGTATTGCTGTTTACATACAGATTTACATTCTGTTCTACTGGGACCTGAAGTGGACTTGCTGCCTCGGCTGCTCCTTCCATTGGCTGGCCCAGAGGAGTTTGATGAAGATGACATGGAGCGCCTGCCACCAGATCTCCAGTATCTTCCACCAACACAAACTCGTGAACCTGATCCTGAGAGTCGTAAAATGCTTGTCCAAGCACTTACAAAAGTAACTAATTTTTTTTTTTAATTAATTTTATGCATGAGTGAAATAAATATGTGGTAGTGTGAATGAATTCACTGTCGTGGAAATGTCAGATGATTTTGTTCTAAAATCAACAAAGAATTGCAAAACTAAAAAAAAATTTATACAAAGTCATATAGCCATGGGAACTTCATTGTTTACAAATCTATATGATAACTTACTATAATTCTTATGGTGAAAAGGTATCATAAATAATATTGAAATGCATGGAGATTTTTTCCTGATAGTTCAACAAGAGCAGAAAATAATTTGATATTTTGTTTATTGCAAACCATGAAACTGCATGTTAAGTGCCTTTTAAAGTCTTGTGCTCTTTCTCTTACAACCATCTGTATCACTACTGGACATAAGTACGAAATCAAGCATGACCCTAGTAACTGAAATATGTGTGGAGCCACACTAAAGGGAAATGACTGGATTGTCTATATTTCTGTTTAGCTGAGCAGCACCAGGTCTGGGCGAGCATACCTTAAAGAGAAGAATGCATATGTTATTCTCCGTGAGTTGCACAAGTGGGAGAAAGTAGAAGACAACCTCAGCACACTAATGGATTTGATTGACATACTCATTGCTGATGAGCCCCAGGAAGGCATGGAGGATCTTCATAAGGTTGAAATTCCTTTAGACATAGCAAAGAAGTTTGAGGAAAATCCTTAGGGTTATCAAAATATGACAAAGTGGGTAGGGGACACTTCTGGGCAAACTATCATCCTTCTCAAAATGTGCTGAGACGTTATACCTTGTCTGCACATGTTTTTTGTGTCCACATGTGCTAAAATAAGCCTTTCAAAAGTGACAGCTGAGTTACTAGACTTCCCTTTTTGTGTAGGCAGTATGTGCTTTGGGCATGTATATATCAATTTGTAATGTTATTTTTACAGAAACATGCCTTTGAACTATGAGTTTCTTTGTACAGTTTAAAGAAAAGGCATTATCTAGTTGATGTCAGAAAAACATTAGTCCAAGGACATGAAATAAAATGTGTTGAAAGAATCCCTCTGGTGGTTCACAAGTAGCACAGCATACACATGAATGCAATCTTTCAGGCATGTGACAATCAATAGATAACATATATATGAATGTTATCTTTCAGGCGAGTGACAACAGAATGCACGTGAAAGTAATCTTGGGAATTCTTTAAGCAGATTGCTTTCAGGGCTTCTGCTTACGCAAAAAATTGCGTACAGTACGCATTAAAAGTTCGGAGGACCCCTTCAATTTTCGTCAATGGGGTCCCCTTCAAATTTGGGCGAAGAACAGGGACCCCTTAAAAATCTGAAGAAGGGGTCCCTGGGACCCCAAAGAATTTAGCCTTAGCAGAAGCCCTGACTTTACCAACTAGTAGCCTGGTAGCAGTGTGTTACTTTTATTATTATTATTGTCATTTTTTCAGCATGGTCTACATAAAGCGTTCAGCAAGGCTTTCACAATAGTGATACAAAGTTAGCAGAGCACCAAGTTTATAATAGTTGTAATTCTGGCAATGCACTCCCCTCTCTTGTACCTATATTGAATGATTAAATGTTATGGAAATAAAGACAAAAGGATCATAATATTTTGTTGGCACGGAGGTGAGTTTCATGTGTTAATTGCTGAAAGATATCTGTTGAACTGTAAGACTAAGCGTAACATGCAAGTTACAGGGTTTTTAGTGTGTGAAGACTGTACATGACCACCAGTGGCGTGTGTTTGAGGTGGGCCAGAAGAGGATCAATGTTATCGTCCCTACAGTGACGCTTCAGACCTTGTGCTAGTCTCCTGCTACAACGACTGCTGAATCTCACGGGCAGAGTGCAGGTGTCACAGGGCAGTGTAACATGGCTTGTCAACATGGGGTCATCTGTTTGTCAAACATCTTTAGAAAAGGGGACATGCGGTCTCCTTTCCTGCTTTGTCCATAACCCTACAAAATTCAGACCTCTCAACATCAGTATTTATTGTGAGCAGTATAGGTCTGTTAGGGATGAAGTACACTCAGTTGTGAACTTGACCTTTCGTGGTATAGTGACTTGTTTGTGTCATGACTGTTTTGCAAAGAAGGACTTCAAGATATATGCTGATAATATCATCATGATAATAGAGGACATTTATTGTGCAGCATCACAACTTAAGTAGGTTATACTCTCTGTGCTAACCAACAATAATAAATGACATTTAAAACACTGTAACTGTTCTGTATAATTAGCAGATAACCTTAGATCATGATTGAAAGTGAATGGTAGAAAGTGTAATTGGAAGTAATTTCAAGGAATATGTGAAGTGAATATGGATAAGCTGTAATATTTATATAAGGATGCTGGAATATTTGATGCTTAATGTAAGGTGAAGCTTAGTGAAATTTGGGATTACCTCTGAGAGGGGAAATGCAGTTTTTCTTGCGTGTCCTGTATGTTATTTGTATTATTCCCATCGGCATTCATCACCTGCCTGTGAATCCATACTTGGTTGTTGGTGTCTTTTCCTAACTGTACTTAAGGTGACCAGACGTTTCGGGGGCGAAAGCGGGACACGTGCCGATGATGGTGTCGTCACCGTCAAAAAACGCCGAAAAAAGTGATTTTTAAAGACAACCGGGACATTTTATAGACTTGCCAGAAAGCCAGAAAGCGGGACATTGGGCGTCCCGCCCGATATTCAGGCGGGACACGAGGTCAAAAGCGGGACTGTCCCGCCAAATGCGGGACGTCTGGTCACCTTACTGTACTTTATAAATGTAGACAGGTGTCAAATGCAGATATTGGGAAATAACCTATGTTGTTTTGCTTAACCCATTTATGCTGCAGGTTTATTCATGTATGTAACCTACAGATATTCAAGAAACAAGAATTTGAAGAGAAAAAAATGTATTTTGTTCCAACAATGGAATGTGAGGTATAAAGGGCTTAAAGTTCCTTGTCAAAAAAAATATGCAACCTGGACAGTCAAAAGAAATCTTAGTGATTTGTTGATGGAATGTACAATTGTCACAGATGTGAGTGACATAGACCTGACACCATCACTGAACCTCATTAACATCCTGTAATTTTTAAACAGATGGTTTTTTTTATTATTATTGTCACTGTTCATATGGAAGGAAACAGAAAATAATTGTTACTTGCCTTTCATATTGTTCTGTAGGAGAAAGTATTATGTGTCATCACATAAAAAAGAAAAAAATAAACAAATAAGTCACATCCAGAGCAATGTCTTAAATCCAAACCTATGAAACCTGACAACCAATTCCCCCAGTTGTGGCAACAGGCATTTTAGCCACCATGGCATCGCCCATCCTATCTATAATGTGTAAAGACGTCGATGATGCATGAGGACATTTTTGATATGATCAACAGGACTTCAACACTGCTGCTATTGTCAGTTCACCTACAGATTGCAGATGAGTGGGTGGAAAATAGTTGTTATATGACACTAATCTCTTCTAGAAGGACTGCACTTTCATCTTAGAGCTGAATTAGTATAGCAAAGAGTGATGTTAAGGCCAAGCATCAGGTGTACACCAGCTCCAGGCTCAACCTACTTAGTGAATTAAAGTCAAACCTCTGACCTCTGTTCACAGCATTTTACAAGGCAGTGAAAATCAAATGTTTCATTGTAGCTTGACAAATCTTTAGTAATACTAGATAACCTGCACATTATATTTCATGCCCAAACAATTTGTCAACTTCCAACATGCAAATTGTTTTACAAATACATAGATTTACACTATTAAAACGTGGTATCAGCCTGCATGTAACAGTTGTGAAATACCCATGATACTTTGAGCTTAGCTGTGTGAATTACATGGCCCCAGTTTCAGTCTACCCATGTACATTTCTGTGCTGGCAGCTGGTAACATCAACTCGGGAGACCTAAGGCAGACGGTACTTCCTGTTCCTTTGTAGCTGGTATCACATGAGCAGTGGGAAGGCCAAAGCGTAGTGCAAATGTTTTTGCTGTTTATGGTCCAATGGAGCTTTCAAGTGCTGCAAGAAATGGTGTGTTCGTCTGTCTGTGGGTTCTGGCCAAGGTCTGGCTGATGCAGGGTATTTCAATATTTACAAATTTGTCTAATAGAATGTGATTATTTTAGCCTTATTCAGAGTATGTCAACAATCTATGACGCTATGTCCATCAAGCAAGCTGAGACATTTTCTGGTATATCAAGTATGTCAACAGTTAGTCTATGATATTGAGTTAGTATGTTAATCAATCGATTGAGAAATTAGAACTATATATCAATGAAACAGCTTCTGTCTGATATTAGCAACTAATGGTCTGCACGCAGCAAACTTCCTCCCAGTCGGACTAGCTGGATACCTGACTCTTTAGAAATTTGAGCAAGGTAAGGCAGTGATCGACGGAGAGGAGTTGGGCTACTTGGGCATAGACCTCACGTAAAGCTGGCCCTGAGAAAAGTGAGGTTTCTAACACCTCAACCCCCAACGACATGAAAAGGTTAGGGGATGACCTTTACCCTTTAAAAAAATCATTAATCTTCCGATGAACAGACTAATTTTATTTAGCCACACTTCTTTCACTCTCGTGGGTCCTGGTGCTGTTCTGTTCTGCCTGGTGTAGAATCTGTAGCTTGGGCGCCAGGATTTAGGGCACAGTTCTTGTAATGGTCACATGATTTGTGATATAAACCACCCATCATGATTCTGTCATCCAGTCTCTTGGTTCCCATCTCCACTCCCCGTGAGTACTATTATGAACACTTTTTTTCTCCCCCACTGTCGCGATAACCCGTCCACCCCCTGAACTTCATACAAGCACAGACATAAAGAGCTGTGGAAGCAAGTCAGCCATCCACACATATATATATTACAGGTGAGACATTCTGTACAATCCAACTGCTTATATTTCAGGTGAGACATTCTGTTGGATCCAGTCAGCTCAGAAGATGATGGACACCAGGCTGATTTGTTTCTTTCCTGAAGATCTCCGTCTCACTAAAAAAGACTTTGCCGTATTTCATCACGTTCCCAACCAGCAACAAGGTATTGCTGAACATTATAAAATGTATTTAATATCCATTCATACTTTCATATAAGAGAGGATGCCTGAATATATCCATGAGTTGAAAAAGTTATTTGGCAGAAAAATCTGTAAATGGTGTATGTAGAGGAGTTTTGAAGAGCTCAGCTTTCTGGTTTGCTGATTTGAAAACACATTTGCTGATTTGGGAAACCAGAAAAGCAGAGATGCTCATGAATGGCAAACCGTCTACAATCTCTCTCTCTCAAATGGTCTAGAGAATTGCATTTTTCTGGACATATTTGCCTGTGCCCATGATGAAGTTTAGAATTTCTGGTAACATTACTGTACCCATGACAATGAAGAACAGACTAATCCCACGACTGTATCCATGATGTCGGTCAGACTGTCTGGTCAGCAACATGAATTAACGAGGGGCGACCGCCCCTGCACTTGCTAAAGGGGAGATAATAACCCAGAGGCAATTTTGAACCGGGTTTCGGAAGAGGGTAATTAATATTGGACCGGAAGTAGTCCTTTCTCTCAGTTTGTTGCCCGACGAAGATAATTCGTAAAAGTTGAAACGACAGACTCCCTCGCAGATGAGACCGAGAAAATAAGGTCGTGCAGACCGGAAATGATGACCGGCAGTACACAAGTTGATGAGCCCTTGGAAAGTGGTTCATCTCATCAAGTATTACAGGAAGATGTAGACTGAACTGTGTAGAGATCTCTCTTTGAGAACTGTGTTTATAAAACCTCGTGACGACAGAAAGTTTTGAACTCCTTGCATGAAAATACAATTTCGTAAATATTAATATAATACAGCTGGAGAATGTCCCCATTTAATGATCGATGGCTACCTAATAAGTAACTGTAAATGTTTAGTCATGCAGAATACTTCAAATAGTGTTGAAACGAGATTGAAGAAGGATTGACTGTCTACTAGCAGTAGTATCGTAATTTGTCTGATTTTGACAGTACTATAATCACAGGAAAAAGTTTGGTTCCCACCTAAGAAATAATTGTTTTATTTACACAAAAAAGAAAAAAAAATCAAACCAACTAAATAACATGTGATTCCGAAAGCGAAACATTCTGTTCCTTGTCATAATTTGCTTCCGGTAGCAGTGTGCGTGCACGTGTGTTTGCGTGGCAACAACAGGAAATCCTTACTCGGTACACTTTCTCTAACGTGAGATCTCGTCTTAACTATAGTCACGAGAACCTGGTGGTAAGTGGCTCATCCGACCCTGAAAATGACGCGCACCCAGCTCACTGATCAGGGGAAGTAAGAGGAAGCAGAAGTTGCGGGCTTTCTCTTAGATCAGGGGAGGTAACAGTAAGCTGAGGGCAGGGGTTCTCTCGATATGTGTCGTCCCCGAGACACGGTGAACCACTTAGTTCACTGCTCCTGCGTCCACACGACCTTTAACAACTAACAATTTCTTTTGAGTAGAGCAAATGTTAGGGTGCTTTGACGTGACCTTCTGTCTTTCGAGAACAAAATCAGCCACGATTGAAACATTGGTGTCTGACGAAGTGTCTTGCTTCTATATTCACCCACATGTTCAGATACAAGTCAGGGCCAATGACAACGGCAAAGCAGAGATCAAAGTACCGAGAGGCCATGCTCTCCAAACAACATATCCACGACATCATGACATCCACATCGCATCACATCAACAGCAGCAGTGGCTATGCTGGACAGGCTGGACAGGGTCTGGCACGGCTTTCACATCAGGTTTACTACAAAGTAAACCCTGTACAAGTACCTCCTAATACCGATCCCACTTTACGGATATTAGCTTGGACTCTAATTTCCGATACGGAGAGGAAAATCCACTCATTTGAGAACAACTTCCGGAGGGGGATGGGTGGGAGCAGGCCCGTTCTTAGCCCCCGCGGGGCCCGAGGCAAAGGGCATGTGCGGGGCCCTCACATAAATCCAGCTATAGCTCAATGCACGAACGTTCATGCGCGATAAATCCTCGGTGTCCAGCAGCCTTCTGTCTCCAAGCTCGTCCAGCGAGAATGTGATACGGCTGACTACACTTCCATATGCCTAGTTACCATATCAATCAAAAGCCCGGGGCCCCTTGAAGCGCGGGGCCCTAGGCAGATGCCTCGTCCGCCTGCCCCTAAGCACGGCCCTGGGTGGGAGAGGGGCTGCTCATGTGACCCGGAGCTAAACCTTGTCGAAGACTATCTATGCGTACCTTGGAATGTAGTCGACACCGCGGTGGCCAGAGAAAGATCTAGCTTCGAACTTGGAGTGGACCGGTTGTCCTGTGCAGGACCTGTTGACTATTGCCCGAAACAGGCGTATGGTGGGCCCTGTCAACTGCTGCATCTATTCCGATGACCGGTACCAATCGAGGGACTGATCGATTGACAGCTGGCGTGTCACGTGACCCAGCGCTGAGAGTGGTCTCACCAACACCGCGGGGAATACAACCAGCCATGACTGTTAGTTATCAACATACGAAGACAAATTTCCTTGAACTTCTTGTTGAAAACAAATCTTGCCTCTCCACCTTAGCAAATTAACTTTAAGCACGTGACAAACGGATGTCACCGAACCTGGACTTGTACTTGACTAGTGAACAGACGACAGAGTTGACAGAGCTCGCCATATGTGAACGCGTGTGCTAGACTTGTTCCCCGAATCAGCGAGCACGTTGTCATGGTTACAGAGAGTTTTTTTTGTATGGAAAGTGAACTGTAACAGATGATAAGAAAGGATGGGCCTATAGGAATTCTTTATGAACCATGCGTGTTATAAGTTATGCCAGTTTATAAGGCCAATGTCATAGTGTTGCAGTCAGTGAAGGTATGTGTTACAGCCACGTCAGTCATGGAGGGCGTGCAATCAAAGGATCAGGCCGTTGGAAGTTGTGTAACCTGACCGTTACTCTTGCAGACAAAGTTGTTGACTGCCACTGGCTGGAGGGCGAGATGTACTGCAGCCTGGAGCCTGGCTATGAATATGTGCAGACAGCCACGTCCAATTTTTCCGTTAGGATACGTCACGTGTCTGGCAAACATGTCGGACTCTACGAATGCCGTCTTAATGGCTCGAACGGAAGTGACGTAAGACAATGCAAGTTCAGCCTGAAACCAGGTGAGGGTTTTCATGTTAAAGCAAATGCTGTGTAGATAAAATTGAAGCCAGATTCTCGTGACAGCGATCTTTCTAAACAAACATGAAGCTTTGTTGAACAGTCAACCCCAGCAAGCTCATTTTGACAGAAATTCGTTTCTCTCTCTTAACCGCTAAACAGTTTATTAGTAAAACATATAAGAATTTAGTTTTGACCTTGCGATAATTTTCTGATATAAATAAAGAAAGCGTATCACATATAAGTTACAGTAAAATAGAAGTTTTGGAGAAAGACATCTTACAAAATTAAACCTACATCCCGGTAGCAAAGGGCCTCACGGGAAAGCTTTCTGTAAGCCAACATCTCGTGAGCTGAGCTGCAATAAACGACATCATTCTACCTGCTATACACATACCTGACATGTTCAAAACATAATAGTGTAGGCTGCTTCGTTTCAGGCACCAGAGCCCTCCTCCACTTGCTCCTCTCCTGCCTAGTACTCACCTGTCTACTTGCTCGCCTGCCTATCTACTTGCTCGCCTGCCTATCTACTTGCTCACCTGTCTGTCTACTTGCTCGTGTCTACGGCTGTTCTTTAGCTTCGGGTTTCTGCAGACCTGACCTAATGTCTTTGTTTGCGAGAAGCTGACCACACATGATGCCTGACATGTAGGTCCGTGTGTGCTGGAACTGGTCACCAGCGACTGGTTGCTGTCAGGTGTCTGCAACTTCACGGGCCGCAAGCAGGTGGCCGACGCCACCACCTGCACCTGGGTCTCCAGTCAGGTAACACACCGGGCACACAACAAAAACTGATCTTAAGAGTAAACAAGGTCTGATTTTAGAATGTATGGCTGCTGCCACTGCTCAAAGAAAACTTACAACAACTGCTGACTCACTAGTTAGGTTACTGGCATCTGTCTGGCATTTTGTACATACCGTAGTTAGTCAATGGCACGAAAACTGTCAAAATGTTTGCATTTAATGAAAATAAAGTTTAGAACAATGCAATAAAAGTTGAGAACAATATATTTAAAAAATTGAGAACAATATAGATTGGGGCACTTAGAAGCAGTAAGTCGGAGGTTACTAGTATTACTGGTGTATTTAGGTCTACTGTTTTTCCAGTATTTTGTGAACTTTGACCTTTGTTGCCCTCAGAGGGAAGAAGAGGGTTCAGCCTTGCTGGTAGATGTCTCCACTGGGGCTGTGTTCGCAAAAATCTGTTTTTTCTCCTCCGTCCTGATGTCACACAAAGATGGCGTCTACAGCTTCACAGTTCAGTTGACCATCGGCCTTCAGTATGAAATCAACAGCATCTCCATCGGTATGACGGCAGGTCCTCTCTCTCTCTGTGCCAGTAAGGACTATAGATGAGATGAGACTGTTATCTAGCAAAAGAAAAAAAAAAAAAAAAAGAGTGAACTTTGAGTTAGCTGATTTTTCTGTTGGAAAATATATACATGTAAAATGTAAACCGTAGACTGGAATTTCTATCGCACAGCAAGAACCAACGTATGTGATAAATATGTGTGAATTTTGCTACTGTGTGTGTGAATGTCTAAGAATTGCCTGTGTGTGTGATTGGTACTGTTGTCGGATCCATGTTAGTGTGATCTATGTGTGTGTTAGGGGTGTGTGATCAATTTAAGTGTTAGTATGTGATTGTTACCATTGTGTGATCCGTACAAGTGTAACACGTGTGTGATTGTTATCAATGTACGTGTGATCCGTGTAAGTGTGACGTGTGTCTGTACTCAGGTCGCCCCAGTGACGTGTATACCACGTGCCCAAGATATGTGGCGGAAGGCGAAAACGTCAGGTGTGAGTGTAGTGTTCGCCACCCGGGGTATCCACCCGCTCTGACCACTTGGGATACAGATAGGGCTGAAAGCACCCTGACGAAGCTGAGGGTTACAAGAGAGGAGGACAGCACTGTGCTGGGCACGTGTTATGTCGTCTGGCCCAACCACAACTACCCTCCACTACATCAGCTCACCCACACTCTACGCGTGGCCTGTGAGCCTCTACTCACTCCTGCTTCCTCTAACGTAGTCTCTATTTACTTGACCTCTGACCCTAACCCTGGTCCTCTTGTAAACTTTAGCAGGGCTTATTATTACTCTGCACTTACTATAGTGACCACTACTATATAGTGGACACATGTACAACCTTGAAGCATACAACCCACTTTGTACTTCTATATCTCACCTTAGTTAGGCGGGGTTTGATGAGGGATTAAAATTTATTTTTGTCAACGCGGTAAAATTTGTGTCTACATGGTAAAATTCCTTTCAAGATGGTCATATTCCTGCGGCTCAAAAAGTAAGAAGCGGCGACGATACTAGCAGTCAGTACACCTTCCCTTTCTGAACAACTTGCTGCTTTGTTCTCTCATTTGGATAGTTTAGTCTAATGTTACCACAAAAGTGATCTGTTAGATATTAGACAGTAGTACACAACAAACACTAAACGTATTTCAGAAAAATGTATTTTATTTATTTATCTTCCCGTCTCCTAAATAAACAAAGAAGCAATGCAGACATATTAACCGTCTAAACTCTAAAGGGTATGGTGGATAATTGACAATTGAAATGGTGGATAAAAAGAGATTTTATTTGCTGGTTGACGATGTTGTGACTGCAGACGGCCCTGAGAGAAGTAAGATGGCCATTGAAGGTCCCAGGGAGGTTTTTGCCGACGGCTCCAGAAAGATGGCGCTGACGTGTAAAGTGGACGACGTCAACCCGGCCCCTGAGATCACGTGGTCAGGCGTGACGTGTGAGGAGAGTGCTGCCCCTGGCCAGTGTGTCTTCGTGCCACACCCTGCCGCAGACGGTAAAACTGTTGTCAGCTGCACCGCCACCAACGTCCACAACAACGGCCGCTTAGCTACGACGTCGCTTGTCATCAATCTCAGCGTGACACGTAAGCTTGCGGCAAGTTGCTCTCGGCTTCCGAGACTCGTCTGGGGCCTAATGCATGAAGCCGGCCGCTCGGCACAAAGCGTGAAACGACAGGCAAAGTAAGAAAGGTCTATCGGCTACTAGGAGGTCATCGCTTGTACTCGATGGCCTCAGACTTTGTGGTCACAGCATTTATTCGGTGGGGCCATCATTGATGTAAGTGATTGATGTAAGTGATTGCTGAAGTCGTGGATTTTGAGGTCCGGGTCGTTGGACTTCCATTGTCCGGCTTCATCCGTTAGGCCTGTAAAATGTCAAGAAATTAATATTTAATTTAAAATATCTTGGCAAAACTTTACACTAAGCTAAGGATAGGAGTTTCACAAACAAAATGTTTAAGTAATTAAATTCTTGGATCGAGTGCATGGAGACGAACTTCAGGAACTTGATTCAAGTTTGAGACGTCATAGGGAGAGACATAGTCCATGCACCCGGGCTCCGGTGCATAGGCGGTCTTAACTTTTCGTCTTAAGATGCCTTGCTTAACTCGCTTTTCGTCTTGGCTAAGTTAGCGGTCTCAAGCCTGTTGCATGAGCGATCTCAGCCCCTTGCTTAGCTGAGAAACGGGTCAGGTCAGCGCGGCGGTCGAGGTCGGCGATATAAATAAATTCGTCCGGGGAGCGGCCTTGCCAACCGTATATTCCACCAATGAAAACTGCGCCACAGCGATGGTGCCGAGCCGCGAAATTCGTCTGCATACCATGGTTGAAACGAAGTAGGGATGTGCGACAGCGAAAAATTAGTCTTAATCGAGGAGGTTACCAGCGAGAAGAAGAGGCTTTACCAGAAAAAGAAAAAGATGAAATAAGAAAGAAATGAAACAATTTAAAATCTTCCACAATTTCATCTCGCAGTCGTCAAAAACATCCACCAACGGGCGGGGGCAACCACCAGAAACACCAGTGATAAACAGAGAAAGTGATAAATATTTTAGATGATTGCAGACAACTGATGGACGGCATAAACATCGAAGCTTAGTCATTTTGTTTACCTGTGTAGACTTATTTTTTACACGTCTGTGTCATCCGCAGAAAAAGCTCTAGATACCGAGAGAATGCAAATGCAAAGCCTATAGTCAGCACACAACAGCCGGTTTAGAAAATAAATATTTCCATCCGAAATACATTTATTTAAAATGACTAGGTACATTTCTCATTTAGATTTTGTGACAGGTGGTGAATCATTTACACTGGTTCCTCAAGAAGTCTTTTATGATAGGGGAGAGTAATAAAATAATATTGACATATGTAGGAGGTGCAATATATGTACTTATGTAGAACACCCCAGTTCCATCTTCTAATTCAATAATGGAAATGCTTTTGTTAGAAGTATATGCATATGTATTATTTTCTTGCATAACAAGCAAGAAGGAATTGAACATTTCAGACGATGTTTTCAAATGGGAAATTTTAAAAATGTACTTTATATCACATAGATATTCCTGTTGGTAAGTTTGAACAAAACATAAAATATTAAGGAAAAGCACCAATGTTTTTGTACTTTACTTCCAAAGCTTAAAATTATAAATTGTTTAATTCAAGTGCCAAACACAGACTATGACATAATTTGGGAGATGTACACAGCAGGTTTGTCTTTACATCCACAGTCAATTTGGACATTTAACCAGTTTTAACTACAAGTCTAATACATGTTACAGTACCAGTGTTCTACATTTTAGATTCCAGTAGACACTGATCAGCTTCTGAGTGACATGGATGTGCAGTGTCTACATTCTTTACTAATTGCATGTTATCAAGTTCTGAAATAGCTATACCTGGGTCCAGTGAAAAGTGCTAAATATTAACTCTAAAGAGAAAAACGTGTCCTTCACAATCCCACCAGCAGCATGTAGTAAATATCAACATTACTGCTTTTTATAGTTACTTGGCATCACAAAGAATAACAAGCAAGATAATAATCTATTTATATAGAAACCTTACACAGAAGAGTAATTCAAGCAATACCTTTACATAACCTAATGGCTAATGCAATGGTAAGTACTCAGTGCTCCCTTTGTCAAATTGTCATGAATCAATTTCTAAAAAATATTTCTTTCATGCAGCATCAACACCACTGAGAGCCAGAGAGCAATATTCAAAGCTGTCAAAGTGGCTTATGCATAGACAGTTGCACATTTCTGAAAAAAATCTTTTTGACTGTCAGATAAAACACACCAAGCAGCCAGTATTCCATCCGTCAACTGAGTCATCTGAAGAAAACAAAATACCTGATGATGCAAAAGAATCCACAACAAAGATTAAAGAAAGAAAAACTTTGTATCTCCTGGACAGTGAACTTGATCATGTTAAAAAAGAATCGCAATTGATGGAAATCAAAATAAATCTGGCGCAGGCTGAGATAACAAATACTACATGGAAAAACAGATGGAAAATGAATTGGTAATGCCGGCTGCTCAACGTGTTGACCAACTGGTTGAGGCGGATGCTGCTATTCAGCCAAAGTCAAATTGAATAATAAATGCTGTGACCATTCAGTTAGAAATTCTGACAGCACTATGGAACACCTGATGATTTTTGCTGCTTTGGCAGGGATGTATCTGATGTCACACAATATATTCTGGAGCATTGGATATTAAAGGGGAGGAGTTTATGTATTTCTAAACCATGATGCAAACAAAAGGGTGCAATATATTACAACATGGAGTAAAGACACATACTAACCAGCCCACAAGCAAAACTTGTGCATTTGAAACCTGACAAAGCAAAGACAGTATTTATCATAGTTGTTCCTGAAGAAAATGGAACCAATTTTTGAGAACATCATTAATTTGGTTCTCTCAATGGTGTCACTTGTTGAGCTGTGGGCACAGTTGAACTTTTCCTTGACTCTAGTGTCTGCATTTTAAAAAAAGGGGATACTAAGCCAATCAGTCAGCGGGTAGCCACTGTCTCCCATATTCATCCCATGTCAATGCCAAAAGTGTCAGCCACTACAACTTTCATTATGCCTTGTTGCATAAAATTGTAATGCCACCATCACCTGCAAAAGACAGGAAACATTATTGACCTCAATGATTTATATATTTTAGTACTCACATCTCAACGAAACTGTCCATTTTTAGTTAAAAAGGACGATGTGAACATTAACCTATTATGATTATTTACCTCTTGAGCCACATGCTTACAACTTGAGACATACTGCAAGGAACTGCCTGTCAAAATGATGTATTAAATCAAACTATATCGGAGATTCTGGGTGCTCTGCTACTTTATTCTGTGTTGTTTTACTTAAATACAATGACATCAATTTTTTAATAATGTTAAGGTTAATAATACTCTAAAACAATACTTGGAGCACAGTGGATGGGCCAGAATTGTGCCTCTGCTCATATGAGCCAAGTATAGCAAACTGTGAATTTTCTTGGATTATTGCTGTCGCCAGAGTGAAAGTAGAAAATTTTCATTACTTTTATTGCAAAGTTCAAGTTTTATCCTTTCCAAAAATGTATTGGTTTTGTGGTCTCATGTTTACCTGAGAGCGGCAATAATAACAACAAACATCACCCACTGTCGTCAACACCGTCTTAAGTTATACGCCATTGTTTTATTATGTAATTATATTTTGATGTCATTCTAACATTATTAAATATTTTTAACGTAATGCTGCCAATTACACTGTTATTAATTATATATTTATATAGTGGTGGTGACTATGGTCTTACCTGCAGCAAAGGCGGAATAGAGTCTTTTCGTTGAAAATGATGGTCGAAATCATTTTCCACTGTTATGTTCGCTCGACGGAATCAAAAACGATGAAACAAATCGACGTCATACATTTCAAATGGATTTGATGGATCGCTGAAGTAGTGAAAAATCTGTATCTGTCAATGGTATACGCAGGGCAACTCAGTAAACAACACGATCAAGCGCCACTGTTACTACGACAGCCGCCGTACGGTCATGCGTAAGCAGCGTGTGGCGGCTAAGCAAGGAGTTAAGCCTGGGGGGGACCAGTCTTAAATTTTAAGACTAAGACCGCTTGCTTAGCGAGTTGAGACCGCCCATGCACCGCGCTTAGCAGGCGTCTTAGGTTAAGACAGCGTGCTTGGCTTAACTGCGGTCTTAACTCGAGTTAAGACCGCCTATGCACCGGAGCCCTGGCCCCTAAAAGGCTCCCGTTCCTGTCTCCCGCTGACAGTTAGGGAGGAGATCCCCAACATGCATCAATCAGGCTACGACACCGCTAAAGGTCAGGACCTTGGGCATCTGATCTCTGGCCTTTGTCTTGTTGCATGTGATAATCAGCATTACTTTATAACATGTATTTAGTGACGTGAATTTAGGGAGAGGGATGCGTCACACACATCAGTGTCAGGGAGAAAATACTTAAAAGATGTCAGTGTTAGATAAAAGACACTGTAAAGAGGTGAGGGTAAAGGTAAAAGATACTATATAGACGTCAGTGTTAGATAAAGGTTATAGAGGTGAGGGTAGGGGTAAAGATACTATATAGACGTCAGTGTTAGATAAAGGTTATAGAGGTGAGGGTAGGGGTAAAGATACTATATAGACGTCAGTGTTAGATAAATACACTTTATGGAGGTGAGGGTAAGGGTAAAAGATACTATATGGATGTCAGTGTTGGGGTGAAGGGTGCGCTATAGACGTATGAGGATAAGGGATAATATCTTGGACGATAGTGAGCAAGTCCTACACAGAATTAGTCCAGACGTTCGGACAGTTCTTCCTCTGACTCCGTGGTGTCCAGCGCTTGAAGGACAATCTTCGACAGGTAGATCACATGACCCAACCACACCAGCTTACGTCACTTGACTGTTGCAAGGTTCCTGGTGTCCTGTGAGTGTGGCGACCGTGCGTTGTACAAAGTCATTGGTTTTATGTTGTCTGTGTGAGATCCGGACCAGCCTTCTCAGGCACTTGCTCTCAAGTGCCTGGATTCTCTCTCCTCTTCTTATCAGAACACTCCTTTAAAGATGTTCAATTCTCTCTCTCTCACACACCTCACAGGCAAGAATGATCAATAATTTATCTGCTTTTCCAGGTAACAAATTGATTCAGTCTGAGACCCTGAACACCAATTCCAGACATAAAGGTGAGACAGCGCGAGGCGTCAAGTTCCCCGGATTACCTGCATCCGCTGAATGACAACACAGGGTGACGATGATGTTGTCATAGTAGCTGATGAATACTCACATGACCTACACTGTGATGAAGGACTTTCAAGCGCTGATGTTGGATAAATACAGTGTGTGGGTGGGGCCGTGGGGGGGGGGGGACAATGAGGGGCAGCCACCCCCTCGATACAGCCGAGAATTTTCCTATGCCACTGAGTTTAAAAAAAAAAAAACAGTTTTAGAAAAAGCATCTAACAATTGCTGTCAGTCTTTATGTTTTTCGTTTTTGGAGTTTTGTGTTTTGGAGTGGGTGATGTTTCCCAACCACCAAACTTCTGAAGGTAGTCGGATTTTATGCTAAACACCTTTGCCTCGCGCTGACACACTTTTAACTGCAATTAAGTTTAAATGCTTTTTATTTTATGTAGTTCTTTTTTTATGCATTTGTGTACTCTTCCATTGCCTTTCCTAACACACTTTGTGCCTTTACCTGTGTATGTTCCTTTACCCTTCATAAATCTGACTGATACATTCAGTAGCTATGTACTACACAGTGGATGTGACACAAGCAGTAGCACTATCACAGAGTGGATGTGACACATTCAGTAATACTGTACTACACAGTGGATGTGACACAAGCAGTAGTTATGTACTACACAGTGGATGTTGACAGCTTGACACATTCAGGAATATTGCGCTAACGACAACATATTTTCGTAAACCATTAACATCGATAAAATGTTACTGAACCGAAGAACATTAAATTTTAGGCGCAAAGGTCTGCCGGAGAAAATGTAGCCTGTTAAATGTACCGAGACTTCCGGAATTCCTTCTCAAACAGTCCCATCCAGAGAAAATCAAGAGAGTAGCATTTTTATCCTGGCCGCACCTCCTGCTGACGTCAGGGAGAAGGGGGCAGGTAGCTCCCCGTCTTCCAAAATGGCTTTGGAAGGAGGCGGCGACGAGCGTGCGGACCGAGACGAGGCTGCTGGACAGGACATGGTCGTGGGTAAGTTGCCTTCTGACGTTTGTTGTCCCCTGACCTGTCTGTGCAAGCGGTCAGATTGTCACGTCCGTCAGCATCACCTTGCAGCAAGACAAGCCTATCTCTTGTACCTGGTGAAGAAGCGAGTCTTGTATATTTGGAACAACGGCGGAACCCTAGCCTCTTTAGACCCAACTGTTGAGTACTTGACTTCTTAGAAGGTGGGGGCAGGTCGTTGGCAAGGCCCTCACCAAAGCCATGTCTCTGACTTTTGCTCCCCATTCAGTAAGGTCACGGGACTGTATTTCTTGTTTACCTTTCAGGCCTCATACGACACACGTTGAGGTGGAGTGGTGGGTAGCTATCACAGCGTGTCGGTGACAAAAGATTGTAGCGTGTACCTAGTACAGTGAATTAGTCAGTATACTTATCACAGGGTATCTTGGTGGTGGTGTAGCGTGAGTTTCTTTACATTGCTGTTATGTCTACACAAGGTGTGCACAGGCGTGTGTTTGCATACGTTTTGAGCGACTGCACGGCCACGACAACCTGCTAGTATCAGCCAAGTGGCCTACAGTGACGTCACACATTGAGAAATGGAAGTGTGTGCAAATACATAATGTGCATTAAGGTTCCCCGTCCACCCACACATTCAGGCATGCACACCTATCCCCTACATGTTTTGACAGTTTTTGCAGTGCTGTGTTGTCCGGCTGTTATCGCGTATCGCCCTCGGCGTCGCCAGGTGCACGCTCGACACCGCTCGCACAGCCGCCACGAACACACACCCACTCGCTCAGCCACGCAGAAAAGAAAAGGTAACGAGGGATGTTAATAAGAGAAAATATCAGTGGGGGAAAAGCCAACCAAACACAGCACTGTTATAGTTGTTGCCCTTGAGGCCTTAGGGCCTGACGTTAGATGTCGAGCACTGTGAACTCTGTTGACACTGTCTCCTTCACTTTCTGTGGCCTCACGCGACTCTCTTGCACTGACCACAACCACACTGTCTGTCCGATGTGCGCAGGGACCCTTTGCTGGTCCACAGTCCCAGCTGCCTCACTGACCACACGACGCAGGACCGAACGACGAAGATGACGGAACAAAAAAATGAAGGACGAAACGTAGAACGGTTGAGACTCCGCACCCGCAGGGGCGGAAAGGGCGAAGAAGAGGTGACGAGATTAAAGAAAAGCAGCGACGACAAGAACTAGGACGAAGTTGACAAGATCACATGAAGAATGTAAGAAGTTATGATGAAAATAGATGACAAGGGCGACAAAGATGATAACACTGTCAAAACTGTCAAAAACGCGTACAAAAAAACTTGTGGAGAAAACAAAAGAACAACTGTCACTAGGTGGCCTCAGCATGGAAGCCTGCCTGCTCTTGCCTCAGTCTCTTGTCTAGGGCATTCTTCAGTCTCTCCAGGATGATTCTGGTCAGCACCTTGCTGGGGATGGACAGCCGAGTAGTCCCACGCCAAGTGCTGCACTGTGTGAGGACGCCTTTCTTGGGTAGCTTTACTAGGTAGCCGAGCTTCCAGTCTGGTAGAACTTGCTCCTGCTCCCGAATGTTTTGCAGCATGGGATGTAGCATCTCTGCTGCAGCTGTTGGGTCTGTATTGAGCGCCTTCCAGAATTCAAAGACTTGATGACTTTGATGATTTCTGCCTTGGCTGGTGGGTTGGTGTTTACTTGGAGCTGTTCGGCAGCTGGGGCAATGTCCAAAGTAGCTGTTGGTGGTCGGTTAAGTATTTTATCAAAATGTTCCATCCAGCGAGATCTTTGTTCTGCATCCCCGGTGATGACGCTGCCATTCGTATCCTTTACTCGCCTCCATGCATTGGTGTTTTTCCTTCCTGACAGAATTAGTGTAATTTCATATGGTCTCTTTGTGTTATTTTGCCCAGCTGCTTGTTCTCCCTCTTCTGCCATCCTGTGTGCGAACTGTTTCGTGTCGCCTCTTGCACTCATCACTTCTCAGTTCATCTCTCAGTACTTTGCTCTGAACTCTTCTTTTTCCTGCTGGTCTTGACATTGGTTGGTCTTCTGCTTCAGCTCTTTCCTTTTCTCTATCTTTTGCAAGGTCCCTAAAGTCAGCCATTCCTTGTGCTGTTTTCCTTTTTTTTTCCTTTTCCTTTTTTATCTTCATGGTTGCCACAAGCAGGTGGTGGTCTGTGGCTACATCTGAACCTCGCTTTACTCTGACATCCACCAGGCTCCTTCTAAACTGGCGATTAATGGTGATGTGATCGATCTGGTTTTCTGTATGTCCATCTGGTGAAGTCCAGGTGGATGTTGAAGAGTTCTAGAGTTGAATCTTGCTGACATGAATCGTGGGGAGACTGGTTCCAATACTATTAGTGGTCTTGCAGCCTCTGGTGTCATCAGTACTGCTACTCCTTGTGTGTGGTCATGGTCAGGGTCTTCAAGTCCAGAGCAGATGATAGTCTCCCCTGACAAAAGTCTGGTCTGACCATTGCCGTTCCACCTTGTCTCGCACAGGCCGAGGAGCTGGATATTATAGTTCTTCATTTCCTGTGCTACCTGAGATGATTTCCCTCTCTCGTATAGGATTCTGATGTTCCAGGTCCCTATTCTGGTTTTTGCCTTGGCCGTGACAAGATGGGTCGGTGAGCTGGCTTCCCGAAGGGTTTCGTCAGCACGCGTTATGGCCCTTCAGAAGAGGGATCTTCCCGTCCAGGCTGTCGTTATGTTCGTGTTGCAGTTGCAGTTTCTGTAGCAGAGTGTTTTAAAGGGTGAAGTTTCTAGCCCCTTTGTCCCATATTTGTTCCGGCAGGTTACCCGGGATGGGGGTTTCCAGGCGGAGTTTCACTAACTATGCAGACACTATATGCATGGCTTGAAGGTTAGGATAAAGAACCTGACGATACTGATCAGCCAGACAACAAATTCACTGATTTATCAATTCAAAAATGGGAGAAGACTAGTCGTTCTAGTAACCAAGACAACAGCTGTCCTGCGCAGAATCACACTCGCCCCGAGAAAGTGCATGGTCAGCATTTTCACACACGACACGAGGCATGAGCGCTCAACACACAGAGCGCACGAACGCTTGCTACCCTCGACACGTGATGTCTGAGTGCGGAACCCTTATTCAAACATCAGTACGTTGTCGTCAGCCACAAACACCAGTACATCGTCATTTTGATGAAAAAATATTTTTAAAAACTGGTCTCACAGCTGACACCGAAGTTGTATAGTTCTTTGTGACTGGACTTGTCTCTTTTGCCTGTGTCAGCAGCAAGGCCGGCCAGTAGTCTCGACGTGCTCATTGCACAGCTGGGGAGGCGGAACAGGTTCCAGTTCCTGATGCTGGCGATGTTGGCGACCAACTACATTCCCTTAGTGTTCAACCATGTCATCATGGCCTTCTATGGCACCTCCCCCACTCACCTTTGTCACATCACGTCTGCTGCTGCACCAGACAACGACACAATGCAGGGTCACAACGACAGCAGAAACATGTAGGTATACACGCACAGTTCTGTCCGTAGTAGAATCATGTAGGTAGAGCTAAGGTTAGGGTTAAAGTTAAGTCAAGGACCAGGGCTAGCGACCTGAATTGTGTGTGTGGTTAGTGCGTAAAGCTGTGTATGGCCAATGTGACTAGCTGTGTGTGTTTAGTGTGAACAGCTGTGCGTGGTTAGTGTGTACAGCTGTGTGTGCCAGTCTGGGAGTACGGTTTAATTGTATTCATCGTCTTGTTAATGCAATTTCAATCCCATGTTGTAGAAACGGCGTCAGTTATATTTTATGGCTGGTATAGTTGTTGACTTATGCTCCGCGTATACACACAATATATAATTAAAGTAAAGCTCACTCTCGCTGGTGAAAACCTTAGATTACTAATCGACATCCACTTCAAATGTTCAAAGAACATTAATCAGATCGGAGTCAAGTCACCAAAACTTCAAACTGCCTAATTTTATTTACCAAATCACTCTTACTCTAAAGTACAACAGTTACCACAAGTCTTCAATTCCTGACATCAAATCTTTCAAAGGCCACGAACTGGCCCGAGTATTCGGTGACCAACACATTAAAGAAACACTCACAGTTCGTCACAACCCCTAACGTTCAGTGAACAACACTTTAAATAAACATTTCGTCACAATCCCTAATGTCCGCGGATTATTAATATCAGTGAATTTGTAAGGAGCTTGGACACAGCTCTTTTCCTAGCTAGAATGCCAGAAACAGGGACAGAAGGTATAAAATATCCACGAAACGCGGAAGAGGAAAACCAGGGTCCACGTATCATGTGGTCGTAGGTGATCGTGGTCATCGAAGTGGGGGACACCTGGAGTCATTTTTGCTCCGCGAGGCAGCGTGGGCACAGAAGTCGGAGGTCATACCACGGACGTATAAACAAGTTTGTGTCACTGTGTCACGGAGAGACGGGCGGTGTCAGAAGTGAAATAGTGAGCCCATGGATGTGTATAGGCGGATTTCTGTCTGTCTGCCACGATCAACGCTTAGCCTCTTGCCAAGTTCTCCGCTGTTAGTCTCGGCGAGCCTAAACAAAAAATGTGACTAAACCGGAAGCTTTGTAGTATCATGCCTCGTTTAAAAAATCGTCTGCCAGCAATCCAGTAATTCCAGTTCGTAGTGAGCCGGACAGACAGTGAGCTTAATATACAGGCCGCGAAGACTAGTAATCACTCAAGCAGCCTTCGCCACCAGGGGTCGCATGAAGCTGACCACATACTACCCTGGAGTAAAGTTTATCTCAAGATCGTTGAGTAGGTGAGCCTGCACGCTATTAACACGTCGTTTATCAGTTTTATTCCTGCCACCACTTCTAAGAAGACTTCCTAGATGTGTTAAAAGTAAAGCATTAAACTATAAAATTAAAGCTGAGGTTACATTCATGTTATTATTGAGGAAGTATGATAATAAAACATTAACAATACTGAGATGTTATGTTGTCATTGGTTTTTAAACGTTGCCACGTGACACAGAGCTCGTCAGAGTAAAACGAAGCGACTCAGTTTTCCTGATGGTTGACTTGTTTTCTTCCAGCACATACAACAATATGACGGTGCTGGCGGAAACGCCGGTTGGCACGTGCAGCTCGCGCCTCTTTCTGGCGTCAGGCGACAACGTCACAGTCACGTGTCAACATGGGCGAGACAGGTGGGAGTACATGGCCATGTACGGAGAACACACCATAGTGTCAGAGGTCAGTCGCAAGACCAATGACACAGTGAGGGGAGTAAACTGATGTTAGGTAAAGAGGGTTTTTTTCGGTTTTTACGGAGTGGCATCAGAGTGCATTCGGCTTTCATCGCAACAGCAATGCTGGGCGAGGTTATGGAAATAAATATGATGACCTTTTGCTTTCTGTATGTCACGTGACTCTTCCTGTCCAATCATGATATCACATTATTTTTTTTTTAAGTCATGTGACTAAATTTAAAGCTCCACCCAGTTTGTGACGTCACACTGGTTGCATAAAGTGTCGACCGCTGGCTCCCCCATTTCACGCAGGTACATTATTTTGATTCTGTGTTCCCTCCCCCTCACAGTGGGATCTGGTTTGTGAGCGAAAGTCCCTCGGGAGCTTGGCCACCACTATCTACTTCTGCGGCGTCATGCTGGGCGGCATCCTTTTTGGTCACGTGGCTGACCACGTGGGCAGATTGCCCGTGATGCTGGGCACGCTGTACACCTCAGTGGCTGTGGGGGTGGGGCTGGCCTTTGTACCCACCTACCCAATCTTCGCCGTCCTCCGATTCGTGCAGGGAGTGCTGATGCAGGTGAGTCGCCCGCGATGTCCAGCAAAATGTTTTACCTGCGTTGGTAGGTTGTGGGCTTGTGTTGGTCGGAGGTACTGCGCGATGTGTGCCCTAAGTGTAGAGGTATTGCAAGGTATTCGCTATTAAGTGTAGGAGTAGTTAAAGTATACAATGCATATTATAAAAGTCGCTGAAGTAGGTGGTCCTAGCATTGGTGGTTTTGGAGTGACATGGATTTTATGCCGTTAGAGGGATGCTGTTGATAGTGACACTGATTATGACAGTACACTTACAGTAATGCTGACAGTGACATGACACTCATAGTGATGTTGCTTTTTTATGGAGTGGGGGTGGTCAGGCAGTTCACGGCAAACCAGATCTTCTGGAAGAAAAAAAAGTCTGTTTTTCCGCAAGAATATTCTGGTGTAGTACTATACACGGTCACCTATACAAGACAGAAAGAAAATGGAAAAATAAGAAGAGGTAGTAGCACTCACTCGTTTGACTAGCCCTTTTCTTTCTTTTCTTTCTCCACTCTGCCTTCATTCTGTAGGGCCTGCAGACGTCCACCTACATTGCTGCCATGGAGATGTTTGTTCCACGCCAGCGGCCAGCTGTGGGGGCGACCATGGAATGCACTTGGGGCGCCGCTGTCATGGTGCTGCCCGGTCTGGCCCGCCTGCTGCGCAACTGGCGCCACCTTCAGCTGGTCATCAGCGTGCCCAGCGCCCTCGTCGTCTTCTACATCTGGTGAGGCTGTCAGGCCATGTGTCTAACCTGCGCTACAAAGTACAGCACTGAGAACCAACTGCAGTACAACATGTTTTTCTACAATGCAGTATAACGGTCTTCAATTCCATGTACCGCACATTTAAAGGGTCTGTCTACTGGCAGAGGGGAAACCCAACCAATGGATGTAATCAGCTCGCATCTTTTTAGTAGAAAACATTAGATACGATTCAACTGCAAAAAAGGAGAAGCAAAACACAAATATGAAGATCAAATGCTGACAACCACATAGACGTATGACTACGACACAGACATAAAATTAAGGAGAGCTGATCCCCTCAGCCTGGTAGACAAAAGAACATAATTCTGATGAAGCATCATGAAGGCCAGCACTGTGACCGGCCTAATTATTATTTTAGTTTCTATTTGGCTGCATCCTTGACACGTAAGCATTTCCACCTTGTTTTCTGGACCTAATGGTTGCAAAAGCGCTTTCTGCCATGGTGTTTGTCGTGTCAAGAACATTAGGAGATATTCCCACCGAGGCAATGATGATAATAAGTACAAGTCCAGTCCAATATTTACCTGACAATGTTTGTCATACCATGTAGCTCACCACTGACTGGGCTGCTGTAACTTTCTACAGCGCGTCTTTGACAAGGGCTGCGAATCTTTTTTGAAGCCTGCTTTTAACTAAGTAGAGCTGTATATCGTGCTGTAGTGTATCTTTGACTGACGAGGACTGTGGATCTTCCTACAGCGTGCTGCCGGAGTCCTGCACTGGCTGGTCCTCAATGGCCGCCTCGACAAGGCCGAAGCGCTGGCCCGGCATGTGGCCAAGGTCAACAAGATCCCTTCCCCAAAGACGTCTGGCAGTTGGTGGAGAGGGAGGCTGCCACAGCAGCGGCATCCCCCGAAGCAGGTACAACATTTGGCACCTGGTGCGCACACCTCACCTACGTCGGCGTTCACTCGTCCTCTTCTACCTTTGGTAAGTAATGGTAGCACTGTCACCACTGTCACCACTGTCACCAGCTACACTCAGTGAGTACAGGGAGGCATTTGGACAGCCCGGGCTATGATGTCAGTACACTACACTACATGATTGTACCTACCTGTCCCTATCTAGGATGAATGACACTCACTGTTAATAAGCTTGAGCTAGCAGAAATGACTTTGCTCCTGTTTCAGGCTGTCCATCTCGACAGGTTACTATGGCCTGACATTTCAAGTCACATCGCTGCCTGGCAACATGTACCTGAATTTCTTCATCGGAGGACTAGTGGAGTTCATAGCTTATGCTGCCTCTGTGTTAATCATGAACAGGTGACTGTCTACAAACTTGGTAGAGGAGGGAAAACAGACACACTGAGGATAGGTGTTCGGAGACAGAGTCAGACACTGGGAAGACTGAGTGACAGGGACAGACAGAGAGTAACAGTGATACAGACACAGGAAAGACAGAGAGTAACAGTGGTACAGACACAGGAAAGACAGAGAGTAACAGTGGTACAGACACAGGAAAGACAGAGAGTAACAGTGGTACAGACACAGGAAAGACAGAGAGTAACAGTGGTACAGACACAGGAAAGACAGAGAGTAACAGTGGTACAGACACAGGAAAGACAGAGAGTAACAGTGGTACAGACACAGGAAAGACAGAGAGTAACAGTGGTACAGACACAGGAAAGACAGAGAGTAACAGTGGTACAGACACAGGAAAGACAGAGAGTAACAGTGGTACAGACACAGGAAAGACAGAGAGTAACAGTGATACAGACACAGGAAAGACAGAGAGTAACAGTGATACAGACACAGGAAAGACAGAGAGTAACAGTGGTACAAACACTCGAGACAGGTGTTGGCAGCTGTCACTTTGGCATTTCGAATGTCTGTGATTGACATGCTATGAACTACCGTGGATTAAATATTTAGATACTCTCATAACATTTATTTTTTCATTATTGTAATTTATGCATTATCAAAAATATTGAAGCCATGGTTAAGCCGTTTGGAGCCCAATCACCGAGGCTTAATGGCCCTACACTGTACAATGCTCCATTTGGGATAATGATAACATCCAGTCTATATCCCTCACCAGATTCGGACGAAAGCGTCCCCTGTTGGTCTATTTTTTCTCAGCTGCTGCGTGCTGCATCAGTGCCTCTGCCATTCCACGCAGGACAACAAGTCAGTACAGTTCATATAGCAGATACCATTCATACTATACATCCCAGTGCAGTAGATACCATTTATGAGTGATGCTAATCTAGCAGATACATAAATTTCAGGGCTTGGATGGTGTGCCTCATGCCCACAGAGTCTCCCTTGCTTTAACAACTACCTTCCCAGAAGCAACACCCTTACCATAATATAGCAAAACCTCCTTATTAAGACCTTCCCTATTACCACCCTCTTAGCTAAGACCCCAGACAGTTTTGGGGATGTATTTCACTATACAAACATCATCTACAACTACCTCCCAAATCCGACTTCCTTTTGCAGACATGTTGAAAAAATTTCCTGAAGAATTAGTTTTCCTATAAATCTTCAGTCAAGCACAACAAGGGCAGAATAAGCATGACCAAGTGAAAGTCAAAAGGACCGTATGGCTATGATATGGTTTTAATGAGTTTTTATTTCAACATTTTGAAAAAATAAACTTGAATGTATAGGCTCTAAGTGGTGGTTCATGAATTCATGGAACCAAAGCAGTCTGGTTGATCGCTCTACAACCCCTCTCAGTTATGACCAGATTTTGGTGGATCTTAACATGTCTTAACAGGGAGGCTTTACTGGACCACACTCTTGTATATAAAATTATTTTTCACGACAGGTAGTGGTGTCAAACTAGAGGATGTGTCTACTGCCCTTGCTATCACTGGTCGCTTCTTTACCGCTGGCCTCTTCTCTGTCATCTTCGTGTACACAACTGAGTTGTACCCAACAGTCATAAGGTAAACAGTTTTTACAGTCAACATCTAACACTGTACCCAACAGTTAACTCAAAAACAGTGTCGTTTTGTACTGACTCTACTTATAATGGCTTAAAACTAGTCTACAAATTATGTGGAGTAAATATTAATTAAATAGGCATAAACAAGCCTTTACTGTGCTTTTCACGGGCTAGAAGAAATTATATCAGCCTTGACATACAGACAAAACTAAACAAAATCAGCCATGACATACAAATTAAGGAAAGTATATCTTTGTTGATATACAGACTAAAAGAAAGTGCATCAGCCTTGACAGACTTCCAGTGACTAAAACAGATAATGCTGTCAAAATGCAACTGCTGTTGCAGAAACATCGGAATGGGAACATGTACATTCTGGGCACGCCTTGGCGGAGTCATTGCCCCCCAGATTAACCAGCTGGTAGGTCTCTATTTTTTTTTTTTTGAACAACTGCATTATGGCAGAGATGTCCTAATCTTTTTTTTTTTATCACAACAGAGACTTTGTGGCGATGAAAGTATGTGCATATAAATGATTCAAAAACAGATGCTGTTATCATCAGGGGACTGGGTCAGAGGTCAAGGTGCCTGTCATGTTCTTTGGCTGCATGGTGCTTGTTGGTGGTGGACTGCTCCTTCTCCTACCTGACACTCACAATCAACAGCTTCCAGACACTGTCCAGGATGTTGAGAACAGCCACTACAATGGTATGGAGATACAGTCTTCCACTACTTGCCCTTAGTTCTATAGTCACTACATGGTTACAGACATACAGTCTTACACTACCTGCTCTTTGTTCCGGGTGTAGCATCTTCCACAATGTGTCAGTACTAGCATTAAATGTCAATGCAAATGTTGCAGTACTAGCTGGGGTGCAAATTTACATGAATGTCGGTACTTTATGTAATGCAGTATCTGTTATACTGCTTCAGAGAGGTATTAAATGAGTAAATGATCATGTTGCCTTTGGTTGAGTCAGCTTAGGTCACATTCACTACTTTTCAGGTAACAACTGGCTTTAATAATCAAGCAAACAGTAGCAAGAGCTAAAACTATACAAAAACAAAACAGGTATACAATAACTTGAGACACTAGTTATGACAACAAAAAATATGGCAATATTTCTTATGGATTTGTACACAGAAACCTTGCACAAACAGACCAGCAGTTCCAGATTCAACGAACCAAGCACGAGCTCAGAACCACAGGAGAGTGACATGGACACACATTCCATTCAGCAAGAGAATATTACAACAAAACTGTAATGCATTTTCCATTGACATAAGGTGTTTATATTTTTCAACTCCTTGTGATATGGTATGGTCCAGGAAATGAAGAAGGACACACATTATAATCAGCTATGGCTTTTTTGTTCTCATGAGTTTACAGCTGTGTACCTAACAGACAAATATGTTTTCAAGTGTGTCTTATCTGTGCTCTATACATAATCTTGGCCTTAAGCTATATCTTGAACAAACCAATACATCTGAGCTTATACATGTACGCAGACAATTGCTCATTATGGTCATCATCATGAATTCACTCAAAAATGCTTTATATCAGAATAGAAAATGATATTGTTTTACAAGATTGGATGTTTACTTCATTCTTTTATTAGGTTAGTATGAATCATGTTTACCTTATGCTAGACATTTCTACTTACCAGTCCATTCACAGAAATGTTCTATGTACACCATGTAATAAAAAAGAGACAATAGTTTTGCAACGATAAGGTTATAGGGCAGTGAGATGTTAAAGCCCTTTATTATCTGACAGCAAGCTTTTGTGAGGATGGATCTTCTCTCCCTCACTGCTTCACATTCCCCAACCCTGTACACAATCAGGTCCCCACTCCACAGCTGCATCACCTGCAGGAAGTATTCTGTATCAACTGAAGGAAGTATGCTGTATCAACTGGGTATCCGACTTGGCTAGTGTTCATAATTTTAGGTTCTGACTTTGCTGCTCTAACCACTAGGCTCTCCACACCCCCTATTATGTCACAGAAACTCATAAAAATCATTCCATAATGTCACAACACATCTTAAAGAACAACTTTCATAATGCATGACATACATCCACTTCACGTTGTCTTGGAACAGTTATTTGTGTCCCTTGATCCTGAATTGTGAAACCATCATCTGCACCAGGAGTTGGCAACAGTTGTGGTGGCTGACTGCACATGGGACAGGTAACATTGCGCACAGCAGAAGACCGCATCCACATGATCAAATTGCACCGCTTACCACCAAGCAGCTTCTCAGCACTGTGCATATGTCCTCCTCGATGAAGAACTCCCCAGCCAGTTCGATGCTCTACATGAAGCGGAGTTTTGAGACTATCCTGTGAGGCTAGCTCATCCTTCATTCTTCCAAAAACTAAATGACCTCCAGAAAATCCATCATAACCCAAGGCCACATTCAAGGTCACTTCACTGTTGTCAAAGTGACAGCTGAGGTCAAGGTCGTGGCCAGATCCATAGGTTACAGTGAAAGCTTTGTGCGAGTCCAAGCAGATGCCTCCAGAATTAGGAAAGAGAAGTGAAGTTACAGGGGCCAGATAGTGCTGTCTCAAAGGGCCTAGCAGATAGGTGTCAAATCCATATTCATTGAGAAGAATCTGCAAAATTACAATATCTTCATGTGTCTGGATTTGTATATCTAAATGTCAGGTTGTGTATGTATGCATGCGTGCCACAAATATTTTCAAGGGTTTATAAACTTACCCCAGATTTGTTCATGCTGTTTGGTCGTCCCTTGGGACAGTCACTTTTTTCTATTGCATCTAGCTCATCTAGTAGCAGGTGACAAAACTGCTTTGTGAACACAGGCAGTCTGAATAGACCCTCACCTACACAGAGAACAGAACACATACACAACAATAATACAGTCTGTACCCATCCTCCTAAACACAAATGACAAAAATAGTCTGAACTCCTCCTCCTATACACAAACAACTATCAGACATAGTCTTGCCAGTGATCACTTTATCCATATACAAAGGGGAAGAACTTGATCATACATGCTGGATCACTAGTAAACATTTATCTTTTTAATTTCAATATCTTGCAGTCAGTCATCAGTCAGTCATTCATCCCTTGACTGGTACCTGTCATTGTGGGGAGCACATGAATAGATATGGCAGTTGACTGGGCCTGCTACTCCCACCTAGTTTGGGCATTACTGAGCAGGTCCTGCACAGGACAACCACTCCAGTTATTAATGTCATACAAAGTCATTGGTTTTATGATCTTTGTATGAGATCCAGAGCAGCTGCTCTTGAATGTCCAGATTCTCCTTTCTGTGTTGGAAAGCAGATTGCATGTTTCACATCCATAAAGCAGGACTGGTATTACAAGGCATTTGTACAGATTGCACTTTGCAGTAAACCTGATGTTATGGCTATGCCAGATCCTTTCCAGCTTAGCAATAACCACTTGTGCTGTTGTGATCCTGATGAGGATGTCTGTCGTGGAGATGCCATCCTTCAATGACTTCAACAAGATCTTAAATGCCAAAGCCTAATGCCGTTTTAAAGTCTATGAAGTTGTGATAGAGGTCACACTAATGCTGAAGATGCATCTCTATAAGGATCTGATGGCTGAAGATCTGCTGAACTGTGCGTCTTACTGATCAAAAGCCAGCCTATTCTTTTCCTATCAGTTCCTCTGCAGTGGTGCAGATGAAGTTCTGTATTACTTTCATCATGACTTTGCTTAAGTGCCTGTAGTTTCGGCACTTTTAAGGGGGAGAGGTTTGACTAGTGACTGAATTAATTCTCTGGGTCATTCTTATTGTTCCTAGACTCTGGCTCTGTGCCCAAGCACCTCAGCTGGCACATTACTGATATCTGGCGACTTACCTCCCTTCAAATTGTGTACAGTTCCTTCAACTTCTTCCAGTCTGCAGGTTTGCTGTTTCTAGTCTGGTTTTTTTGAATGATGTTAACATTTGTCTTCAGCTTGAAGTTGCACAGGTCTTTGAAATATTCTGCCTATCAGTTGAGTACAGCATTGCTTTCTGTGAGGAGGTGGTCATTGCTGTCTTTGACGACTGAGGTCATGTGTTGATCTGTCTTAGTGAGGGTCCTTCGTAGTTGGTTGACCTTTTGACTGTCACTGTCTCTCAGTCCAGTTCTTCTTAGCTGCCTTCATACCTTTCATGATGGCACAGTTCACTTCTTTGTATCTGGAAGTTTCTTTGGGTTTGGAAACTTCTTTTAATTTCCTTTGGTCACAGAAATCTAGGATGTCGTTCATGACCTGTAGTTGTTTCTTCTTCCCATGATGCCCTAGAATTTTCTAGGTTGTTGAGAGTAGCGATGCCCTAGAACTGCCTAGGCTATTGGCAGTAGCATCTCCTTGATGTTTCCAGCAATAAATTTCAGGTAACAGTGAACACATCATTTATAATTTATTTTACAATCAACACAAAAAGCTAAAGTTTCAAATGAAGCTTTAGTTACTGGGATCTGTTCTGAATATGATAAAAGTCTAACATCACCACAACAGGCATAAGAAATGCAATAAAATGGAAATTTTTATGTGGACAAAGACATTGAGCAAAGAACAATTTTAGCAATAATTGTCTATGATAGTATTGTCATACACAAAAAAAAGAAAACAATATCTTAAGTAGCTGACATATAATAATACAATGTTTCACTGTACATGGACATTTGGCAAACAATCTGGTCAACATCTGCTTTACAAGCCAAATATGGAACCATCTGTCCAGATAAGTAACTTCACAGGGTGGCTTACCCAGTGTTTCCATCAGGTGTGAAACAGACTGGATACTGGTGGCTGTCTTGGCTTGTAACACAATATGCAGGAAGTCAGGATCCAGATAATCCTCCTACACATTAAATAGTTATTGATATATATCATACATGATAGTGTACAAGGACAGCATACAGAAAACAACAAACAACATTGTAAAGCATCCAACTACTAATCTGGTTGCTGATTGATAATATTGACTTCTACAACAACTGATATGGTCACTGACTGACAATGAGGACTTCTACAACTAGTGATATGGTCGCTGATTGACTATGATGACTTGTACAACACCCATTGATGTGGTACTAATCCATCTTTGGGCTGATCCTCAAGCAGTGCCTGCAGCCTTGCCTCTATGCCTGTGTCTAGGTATATATATGAGGGGAGGATGATTGGTATTTTACGCCATCAGCAACTAAGGCTATATCAGCCAGCCCTGTAAACAGAAGCCACATACAGCGAAAGAACAGCATGCCCAAGAAGAGATCTGAGCCCAGGGCAGCCAACCCTCACTGTTTTGGTGTCAGGCGCTAACCGTTGTGCCACTGAACCACCCATGAGGGAGGGGGATATGGGTATGAGGAAGGATAGTAAGGTAAACTTGGCCAACACCTAGACCTTCATGTGTGTATCACACTATCACTGTTTCATGTCATAGTATTATGTCACCCTTTACATCAGTCCTACCTTCAAATAATAGACTTTTTTTGTGAAGTTAACTGAGGGTGAGTAGTAAGGTACACTCGGTCAACACCTACACTTTCGCGTGTTTATCACACTATCACTTTATCACTGTGTTTCATGCCAAAGTATCACATTATTCTATCCATCACTCATACCTTCAAATAATAAACTTCTTTGTGAAGTGGAGTGAACCTTTCCCTGATCTCAGCTTCTCGCCTTAGGGACTCAAACCCTAAAGACCTTCTCCTAGCAATTTCTGCTTCAATCTGAAACATGCAAACAAGTCCGCAGATGGCCGGTAAACAAACATTACACAGAACTGTGGACTTAGTATCTTGTGATAAACTTCACTCATTTATGGTTCAGGTTATAGAGTCTTGCAAAAAAAGAAAAATCTGTGACAAATCAGTCCCTCATCCAAAATGTAAAAAGCACTTGTGAGGGTCTCATGGTAATAATAATTTTTTTTAAAAACCAATTTTTTTGTTGATTTTTATTGATTTTACTGCCACACTATTGAATAACTCCTTTAAGCAAGGAAAATTTTTTTAAAAACTTAAAATATAATGTTTAAGCTTGTGTTTCAGCCATGCTTTCCCTTTCATATTGAGAATATAATTTTTGCAGTTTTTTAAAACATATTCAGTTTTTCCTTCTTTGTGACTGAAAAAAATCCATACCTCAGTCACCACTGCTTCAAACTGATCTTCAGTCACACATCCTCTTTTCCTCAAAATCTGGTATTAAAGGACACAACAGTGGAAACTGTTGAATCACAATAGTGCTCTATTGTTTATATATATATAGTATTGTTTATGTATATATATCGTTCAGTTAGATTACTGGTGCTATTGTTTATATAAATATACTAATATAGTTAGGTTGGATCAGATAGCTGACTGGAAGATAGGCAATAAAGAATGATTGAGCAAATAGAAACATACAGTGATATGCATAGACTGTGTGTGTTTGCATGCATGTGAGGATTAAATTTTTTTATTGGTCTGGATTTTTATCTGCCATCATAAGATTTTTGTCGTAATATTTTAAAAATATTCGTCGATGAGAGTTAAAAAAAATTAAATTCCAGTAATATAGAGGCATATGGAAGTAAAAGCTACATGCGTTTCATTTGTAAGATGGAGTGGTGATTGTTGCGTAACATTCACGAAGGATATAAGAGAGAGAACTGCTACATGTATATAATTCAACGAGTAAGTTTCAGAATGGCTGTCTGCACCAACGAACGCTAGTAACTAGTGTTGGGGGGATTGTAATGTGAAAACACTGCCCAAAATTAACGACAAGATTAGAATACCTGTGCATAGTTGCTAATGAACTGAGTTTTATTTTCATACGAAACGTGCAGTTTGTACTTGCTGATGAAGATGTTGTCAACATAAAAGCAAGCACACGTAAATGTCGTCTGCCGCGCTGCCATTCTTAGTCAGTGAGAGTTGTTCCTCTTTGCGAGCGCTCGCCTTGTTTTCGCTCCGGTACCGTCTGTACACCGCAAACGCCCGTTGGCGCACACGAGCCATTATGCAAACCTGAAGTTAGCACAGTGGTTTTTAACCTTGTTTGAGGTACCGAACCCACAAGTTTCATATGCACATTCACCAAACCCTTCTTTAGTGTCATCACGAATTGCGGGTGTGTCTTGACCTCCGTGGAGGAGGCTCCGCCGAACCCCTGAGACCGACTCACCAAACGCCTAGGGTTCGATCGAACCCAGGTTAAGAACTACTGAGTTAGCAACTAACCCTAACCCACAGATCATACAACACGACGATAACCGTGTCCGCATCAACTGGGCGCCCGCTGATGTAGCGGTTAAAACCCTGTCACCACAACACACACACAGAGGTCTTGGGTGTAAATTTTGTCTCAGTATACACCGGTCCTTGATACAATTAAACACATTGCAACAAAATTACTGTAGATAAGTTTTCACTGCGATACATCTTTCAATCGACGATGGTGACAGGTTTGGAGAGGAGCCTGCTGGATATGGGTGTACAGCTGATGACGGCTCTGACCACTGTACGAGGGCGATCACCCTATGCTCGATCGTGTCTGCATGGCGTCTAGCTCGATCACACGTGTACTGTTTCAGAGTTCATGATCATCCTATCAGTTACTGCCTCCAAAAATCCTAAGTACTGTATTTAAAGAAACAGGATACTGTTGAAAGTTTCCAAGATTTGAATATTTCTGCAGAGGTGTTCTAATTTTCTGTTTTTTGTTGTTCTTTTCTAGTTCCTGGTGTGTGCGTGTGTTAGTGTACGTATGAGTGAGAGCTCAAGGCTGTGCTGTTTAAATATTGACAGCAACATTAAATTGTGTGTGAGTGTATGAGTGAATGTGTGAATGTGTTGACTACCTTCTTAATACTGTACACGTATCACGCAATACTGTTTTATCTGTCCTTGACTGGAACTGGGGCGCCTGGTAATGTACTTTTTTACCACTGCAGTGAAAATGTCCTCGATTCAGATCTCGTTTAGGGAAAGTGACCCCTGTCCTCAGGGCCGGCTGTCTTGGTTTTTTTCCAAAATCGTCCCTCATAAATCATCATGGCGCTAAATCGCCTATGGGTGGAAGCACTTTCCTATCGAAAAAAATAATTTATTGGAACACACCTTGCTATATTTGGAGCACATTTGTCATGTATCTGGACAACCATTGATGAAAAAAAAAGTGTGCTTATCGCTTTCAGAAGAAAAATTGCAGATAAGAGCAGACTTTTTTAATATTACAGTGAGGTGAGGAACAAATTACATCCTGTCGTTCTCTCCCTCACTCACAGGGACTCTTTCTCTCATTCACTCACTGATAAGTAATAAATAAGAATAAATTGTGACTTAAGTACAAGGTGGACGAGGTCTCTCGCGTCCAAGCATGGCTGTGTGTAGTCTGTGTCCTTTTTGTGATCACACGCTTCCGATGAAAATCTCTTAAGAGAACAAAATGGCGGCTCGTTTGTCAGGCAAGCTCCAACTGCACATGTCTCAGTCCTTGTCTAAAACCTTGACCCCTGCCATGGCGCCAAAGCCTAGCGCCGACACAGCTATTTTTAGCGCCTTTAAACGGTGCCCCTGGTGCACGGCCAGCTCGGGGCCCAGCACCTCGAAGAAGGTTACATACAGGAAGACGCCCGTGGCCAGCGCCTGCAGCAGACTGCAGCTGAGTGACTCGGACACGGCATTCTCCTGGCTGACCGTGACCCCCACACCGATGGCGACGCCTAAAGGAGTCATACAAGAGAAGACAAACATGCTCAAGACGGTCTTGGCGGGAGCGCAGGGCAGGGCCTCGGTCAGCTTCAGGCCCAAGCAGAAGGCCACGACGGCCTTGTGGACGCTGATGCCCACAGCCACCGACCAGACGTCGCTGGTCGCCACCATCAGGCCCACGGCCAGTCCATCAAACACGGCGTGAAGCGACATCGCCATCACCAGCAGCAGCGCCCTGAGGCTTGCCATGTCTGTAGATAACGTCACTTCCGACAGGATTTCACCGTTGTGGTCTTCCGGCGCTGTCCCTGCGTCCCTGCCGTTGGTTTTGTGAGGAATGTCAGTTTTGTTGTCTTGAGCGCCACCTGCATCAGGCAGCTCTGTGGCTGCCTCCAGTTCTATCGTCGTTTTCTCGCAGGTTTGGGTTGTCGAGGAAACTGCCTGCACACCCCCCGGATTGCAGGAGTCATTGTGGGAGGTCATTCCACTGTCTGTTGATGTGTCACGCTGACCCCGATCCTGTGACTTCACGCCTGACCTGGAATGTCTGGACATGCATGCGTGCACTCCGGTCTCCAGCAGGGCGATCAGCAACAGGCCCGACCCCACCGCCAGCTCGAAGAAAGGAAACGTGCTGGTCACGTTAGCACGTTGTCTGTACTCGGCGAACTCCTCTTGACCTTTCAGCAACAGGTTGAGGAGACAGGCGCCAAGAAAGACACCACCCGCAAAACAGTTGAGGAAGGATATGGCCAGCCTCGCCTTGACTGACAGCAAAAACTTTGTCTTAATGCGTCTGTTGTTCACAAGGCATAGCGGAAGCGTTCCCATGACAAGGGACACGAGGATAAAAATTCCGACGGAAATACCCTTGGCAGCGTTTGTTTCCATGCTTCAAGAGGTCCCTGGAACACCACTGAAGTCCCACGTGACCAGTTTACAAATCTGGCTTCTTTCTAGACTGTCACAGTCTTCTCTCATGCCTTCACAATCTCATTAGTTGCGGGAATAGTCAAGAAGCGGCCATGTCCTTTTCGATGTTTGAAGTCGGCAGAGTCTCGTGCTGTCATTCAACAGAAGCCGGCAAACCACAGAAATGTTCTCGGATTGTGAGTGTGATTCACTCCGAAGCCATGGCAGCAATGTTGATTCCAAAGTTGAGTAACTGTGGCTGCTGGTAACCCACGCCGAGGATCGACTAACAATGACAATCATTCGAGGCTGACTTTGAGAGCTGCTTGTGTAGTCACGGACAGCAACAGGTGTTCTTATACAACACGCCCAAAGTTCAGAGTGAGGCCGCTTTCTGTGACAGTCTGTCTGCAAATCTCTGGTGCTGTCAGAAAAGGTCACGGTGCGCCAGTTGTGGGTCGTGGTGCGAGTTGTGGGTCATGGTACCAAGTCAGGTGCTACTATACTTATGCTTTTGTTAACAGTCTGACCAGCTGAGGCTGGCTGTTGGCGGCTGGTCCAGGATGTTGATGCTCTGAGCCAGCGATAATACCTAGACGAAAATAAATTCGCAAAGCTTCATCTGAAGTCGTTATGGTCACCTGACTGCATTGATTCATTTAGTCTGCTACTTTTGCTTGTCAGACTGTCAACAAATGTGTGCTGCGGAAAGGGGGACTGCTTAGCGAAGATTATCTCCCTTTAATGCTGTATACCGACATCCACTAAACCTGACATCAACAGGAGTTTGCTGAGTGTTGGTTAACAGTCTGTGAAGCTGGCAAACTCGGCCAAAAGTCAGAATAGTATCGGTGGCATACATGTGGAACCGTAAGTCAGGGGGCGTGTTACAAGACAAAGTGGCTGGAGACACACACAAAATGACAACTCTTCAATACAAAGATTTAAAACAATATATTATTTCTGTCTATATTTTGTAAATATGCCTTCCATACACAAGAGAACCTGCCTCCACACTGGCGTCGTATGTTTATGCTTTGCTCCACAGACTCCTAGTCAGGCGGAGTTGAGGCTCTGTGCAATAAGGTCGTATTCCCTCCAACCCCGCATTTTGTTTCAAAGAAATATGTTCTGCACAATTATCAGACATGATCGGTCAAAGTAATTATTTTGAAGTCTACACGAGTATGGGCATGAATATAAACACCACAAAGCTGACATGCGAAGGGGAAATAGAGGAAATAACTGGTTTACATACACTACACCGAGCCAACCAGCCAACCAGCCAGCAAGCAGGACAGCCAGCCAGACAGACAGGTATACAGCGAATAAACTATTGCAGAGAAGTGTGGCTAAAAAAATCTGACAGAAGACGCCCGAGCAGTTTGCTTACTTAGTGAGACACACGATAATTTGAAAACGGAGTGAAAGCAGCTGTACAAAGTAGGTGAACAGAAAGTACATTGATTACATTTCATGTTTGGCTGATAATGTGGCAGCGTCCTCATTAAATAAAGTCTATCTTTGCACATTCAACCACATTTTCTCAATATTTTTATCAATCAAAAGAAAATTAAAAAACTACTCCGACTTCCAGAAATAAGCTCGGTGTGATTGTTGGCCGAGACAAGAGAGAGAAACATCGAAGAGACGACAGACTAGCATCAGGATCAACAGTCCAGTCCAGTCCAGTTAATCCTTGTCCAGGACTTTGATGCCCGCCATGGCACCAAAGCCCACAGCCGCCACAGCAATCTTGAGGAAGTCGTGGACGTGACCGTGACTTTCATCGGGGTCGTGTGCATGGAGGTGAGACAGGTGCTGCGCGAGGATCTCCATGAACGTGACGTAGAGAAAGGTGCCGGTGGCCAGCGCCTGCAGGATGGATGACGTCAGCAGCTCTTCCGTCTCGTGCAGGTGGAAGGAAGTGACGATCATGCCCACACCCACGCCAACGGGTGCCACGAGAGAGAAAACCAGCATGGCCACCAGGGGGCGCAGCAGCGATGCGTGACGCAGTGCACTGGAGAGTTCCAGTCCTAGACAGAAGGCCACCAGAGCTTTGTGCACACAGATGGCCGTGCTCACCGCCCACACGTCCTGCGCCGACTCCTGACAAAATACACGACACGTGACTGGTCAGCACATTGGGCTGCTTGTCTGTTGCAGGCTCATGCACACACAGGCACACAGTCTCTCACTCTCTCTCTCACACACACACAAACAGAGTGGCTTGCAGAATCAAAGAGAGAAAGGTGTCACAGCAACAAGTAGGAAGAGATGTTCAGAAGGGAAGACAGCAGGTGACAGACATTTCAATGACCGGTACCTGCAGACCGATGGCCAGACCGTCAAAGACTGTGTGGAAGGACAGAGCGGCCATCAACACTGCGGCTCTCAGTCCCGCCAGCTGCTTCACCTCCTGCACTTGATTCACGACCTTCACCCCATGCGAGCGATTTGGACTTCCTGTCGCTAACTCTCCATTGCTCTCTTTCACTGGCACTTGTTCTCCGACCTCGTTGACATTGAAAACATTGTGCTGGCCTTGACCTACCCAATCACAGACCTTCATCGGTTCCTGGACACGTGTGACGACCTCTTCAGACGGCTTGTAGGTTATGGTGTGAACGGCGCCGTTCACAGAATCAGTATTTTGTTCCTTAGCAGGAGAACGGGACCTTTTAGCCTGGAGGGCGTGACCGAGCTTCTCCACGAAGGCGATGAGAAAGACGCCGGCACCGACGATGGTTTCGTAGAGAGGAAAGTCAAGGTCGAGTCCCACGTGCTGCTTGTAGTCCTCAAAGTCTTCCAGACCCTCCGCCAGCAGGTGCAACAAGCAGGTGCCCAGGAAGGCCCCGCCTGCAAAGCAGCTGAGGTAGTCAAACACCAGCTGACCTCGTGCAGAAAACACCACATGACCATTGCGCATGCGTACGAGGCAAAGCGGGATGATCTGCGGGACTATGGTGATGACAAATATGATGACGATGACGGCGCCCTTCTGTGACGTCACATCCATGACTCTGGGTTCTCACTGTGGGCTGATTGCGCGTGCATGAAGTGTTGTACCAGACTCCACCAGTATTCCTCCCTACCTGCAATAAGTTAATTCACAGGTAACGTGAGTCCGTTACGTGGCGTGCCCCATCATCATCCTGTTCAGTACACGCGCGAGACTTGTCTCAAGCTGCAGCTCTGGTAGGCGAGGGCCAACTGAACTTGACCGGCCAGTAACACCGAAGCTTACAGCTGACCTTTTTCTCGTTTGTTTGTATTTGCTGTATCCGGGAATCAATTCGGTCAGGACAGGGAAATCAACGTTCTTTCATTGGCTGGAGCAAATATCACGAGTGTTTACATTGAAAGATTTGGTGCTGAAATTAAAACACAACAAGAGTTTGGAAGCATACATCCTGCATACCAGCCTGCAGGATCAGCCAGACAGGTACACACATCCACACCAGCCTGCATGACCAGTCAAACATGCATATATACAAATTGCTCAAAACTATGGAAATGACGGTTGCATAATCAATGATTGTTTTGTGTCAATAAACACAGACAACAACATTTAATCAAAGCATTTCTTTATTCGTTCATTGAAACATTATCAGACAGTTCCACTGAAACAAATCATTTTAACAAAAAGAATTTTAGTGTAGACTGACATAACCATTGTTTTGGAAAATTCAGAAAAGTGTTATCGCAGAAAAAGAGTCAAGAGTGAATGCAAGCAAGGCACCGCTGTCTCGTGGTGTGAACCAATGTTCTCAGAGTCCTTTGAGAAATTGCCTGCCAATCTTGCTGAAGAAACTGGTACAGCTGATTGAGCTTAACTGCTAGGGGACTGTTTGGCTCTATGTCGCTGGCCCAGGACATCCCCCAGATGTTCAGCGGGATTCAGATCCGGCCAGTCTGTGAGGCTGAGTTGGTGCTACTGCAGGAAGTCATTGCCGACCCTGTCCCAGCGAGGACTCACGTTGTCTTCCTGAAGAATGGCGCCTGGTCCAATGACCTGCAGTATTGGCAGTACCAGAGGTTGTAAAATGTTATCTCTGTAGGCCACACGCCTGTCAGTGTGTCCAGGTAGAGGGGAGTTCTGTAGGCCGTCCCATACCCACCACACACCATGATGGATCCACCACCACAGCCATCACACCCAACCACAGTGGGATCGTAGTAACGTTTTGCCTCCAAACGCGGATTCCACATCGTGGAAAGACCTGGCAAAGCAAAATTCATCAGTGAAGAGGGCTGTGGTCCACTGTTGCCCTGTCCTTGCCAGATAGCATCCTGCCCATGCGCGGTGTGCAGGTGTCCAGACAGGGCGGACAGCTCTCCCTGAGCCAGCTGCGAACCGTCTGGTCCCCTGAGTGTACCATACAACTGATTCATTAAGTACAGGTTGGTGCGCCTTCTTGCTCTTACACCGTTACATTAACCTTAAGACTGTCTGCGACCCTCGTTAGTGCTGATATACTATACCCTGGCTATCTTCTTCTCCCCGTTAGTGCTGATATACTATACCCTGGCTATCTTCTCCCCCAGTTAGTGCTTATACACTATAGTCAGAGCTTGCGTTCCTTCTCTTCTTCCTTGTAAACAAGGACATCAACATGTTTGTGGGACCTGTCAGTAGAAATCTTGTTTATGTGGCCTTGATATGCACTTCAGTCTTACACCGGAAAAGGTAACTGTGCGACCTCTGTTTCCCCTAACAAAACAAAGTCACTACCCATAAAACCAGAGGTAGCCATCTGTAAAACAAGAGGTCGCTACCCGTAGGACACGCTATCTCCCAATGACAGTCAACCTATGGGTTGGCGTCGACGGTGGGACAGAACACTTGAGGAGACATGGACACTGCCAGCCATGATGGGAGTCCTGCCCCTTGCTTGTCTTGCTGGATAGTTTTCCTGTGCCTCAGTCCGCAGTCTTCGTATGCCTGACTGAGTGAACCTTGAGATAGCATCCCTAGCTCATAAACATGACAAAAGGGTTCAAGTTCTTGGATCACATGACTTGCTGAATCTGAGATTTGGTATGAACATCTTCCAGCTGATGGGCTAAACCAGGGGTCTCAAACACGCGGCCCGCGGGCCGTATGCGGCCCGTGAAACATTTTTGTGCGGCCCGCGGTCACGTCCGCGGTGTATATGTATGTTGTGTTGGTGTTTTTTATGGGAACTACAGTTTCTGCTTTTTTATTAGTGACAGAGACAACGTCAAGTTATTTTAATAAACTAAACTGCCTGTGCATGTAATAAACTACACTAAATGTAATTAATAATTATAAAAACCTTATTTTAGCATTTAACTGCAGTGACAGTAGTGTTCGTAAAATTTAATGAAAAAACATTTTCTTTTCGTGGTGCGGCCCGCTGACTGGCTGTTACTTTCCACTGCGGCCCACATGCTAATATGAGTTTGAGACCTCTGGGCTAAACCGAGGGGATCGGTCTCATGAAAGGAAACAGCAATATTAAAGAAATCCTCCATTTCTAGTAACAATTTTAAAACGACGGTACATTCAAATTTGAGTAGTGTAAGACCACAAAACTCTTATTCGAATGAAGAAGAGAATAAGTTGAAAAGTCATAACTTTAAATAGCTTAAGTCTAACCCGAGTGTAACAATTTTTAAATTTGACATTGCAATCTGCATTGTAGTATTATTATTATTGATTGTGTTACTAAGTTGACGGCATTTGAGTTGTTTCCATGCGACTTCTGATGACATTTTTACCATGAAAAATATAACATAAAAATTTGATACATATTTATGGACATAAATTTCTTCCTCACAGCTGCATGTAGAATTTGCTGTTTACTTTAAGCTGTTTACAAACAGTCGTCGTTGGTTTTAAAGATTCGTGCTGGTGTATAGTTGGCGCTGATGTAGGAAGATCTCTTCGTTTTACTCAAAGTTCAAGATCTCCTTGTACAGGTGTGACTGGATGACAATCAGTTTTGAACAGTTCTGAGCAAATTCTTGAGTACTGTGTGGGGCGAAGTTCACACGGAACGTTGGAACAAAGCCGAGACGTGATCTGTAGATACAGATGTCTAAACAAAGTCAATCCACTGGCGTTTGTAACCATTATCTTTACCAACTGACAACGAGTACAAACTCCATCTGAATGTCGAAGAGGACATTCAGCAACAGCACATCGTGTTTTTTTCTTTTACCTGGAATGCATCTTTCCTCTTCGAAATCAGCGCATGCAGACGACACGCTATTTTTTGAAATACTACCCTTTTGTCAATTCCTCTTTTCTCGACAAATCAGGTGTGATGAAAAGGAAAACATTAATATTTCTTGTCTATCTTCGTCATAAAATACCACCAGAATATGTTTTTGTGATACTTTTTGCTCTATTTCCAGCAATTCTCTCTAAGCACTCGAATTAGTTTTTAAAATTATTTTTAAGTTCATGTCATTCGCCACAAACCCCTATTAATCGGGCAAAATGTCAAAACCAACTGCTCCAAAATGCCAGTGTACTGGCAAATGTATTGACAAATAATATGACAGGCACACAGTGCGATGAGCAAGCAATGTGACAATCGAAATGAGAAGCGAAGAACATATATACATGTACTATGATACCCCCACCCCAACCCGTGAAATCGCTTTTAGGGGAAAAAAAAGTTTTTTTCCCTTTCAAGCTCAACAACAACCTCAAAGGGTGGTCGACCCATTGGGGGACGGAGGACGAACTGGGTGGAAAGTATCAAATGACTTGATCATTCTACACTTTGCGAGACTTTTCTATCAGGGCTACAGAACAGTGAAAACAGTGCAGCTATCCGGACACTGTCCCGGAACTCCGGTATGAGCGGACCAACACCTACAGCTAGTCGTCAGGTGGAACAGGTCAAGGGCTGAATAAATAGCATCTTTAGTCCCCTCGTGCAACACAGCACACTTAGGACGCCTGCCCCTACTTTCAGCGTGTCACATGCTTCACGTCTCACGTCTGGAGCTGCGTCCTTCACGTGGCGACACCGTGAGCTTCACGTGGCGACACCGTGAGCTTCACGTGACGAGTTTCACGTGTTATTTGTTTGGCACCAATCCTACACCCAAATAAGGTGTGTTAGCATGACTGGGTATCTCATTCTGCATGGCGAAAGGACAAACACCTCCTACTCGGCTGTCTGGAGCCACATCGGACCTCAAAAACACACACGTGTATGGGTGCGTGCGTGCGTGATCCGAACACCAACGTTTACTGCGGAACGTGATGTAACGGACAGATATGCCGACCTGTCTTTGTTCCCAGCTGACCCATAACATCAAGGATATCTTTTATGTACAGACATACGGTCCCTGGTAAGAGGTACCACTATACTTGACAATGACACGAGCAACTTGATCCTGTTCCATCAACCTTTGACCCGCCTAGGCGGACCCCCTGCTTGCTTCACATGACAGGGGCGATAGATAAAGTGTCTAACATAATAAAGTGTCCACCAATCAAGTACTATATTCTCTGTCTCCGTGCATCAACATTTGTTTCACGTAACACAGGGGAGAGCAAAAGTACGGATCGTCTGCCAAAATGTGAAGTGCACTTATTTTCACTTTTAGCCTACATTAATCTGATTGAAATATAATTTGTCAAGTACAACAACGTTAGACATCGGCAGTCCGTAACATTCTAACACTGATAAGGTACAAAGACAACAAATAGCATGGTTGACATGTTTTATGGAGTTGTTATAATGAGCATGACAGAGAAAAAGTTTTTTTGGGGGAACGAATTTAAACAGCTTCACTTTACACAATAAATTCGGTAAGCGAAGGTCATTATGTACTCATTTGTAATCATTTCATTATCACTAGATTTGTTGTGTAGTCACCTGGCCTGGGGTTTTGATATTTTACCGCCGCATAGATTCGATTCCCTTAGCATTTTGAGGGCAGCCCACAAAAAGAAAACCTTGCCCACCCTTCAAGTAACAGCTAGCTACCAATCGAGGTCTATGTGGAGGACATAAGGCTAACCCTCTCAGCTCAGGTCCTCGTCATCACGATAGGACCATGTCTGACAAGAGACACTAAAGATTATAGTATCTCTGGTCGGACGCATTATACGTGCTTGATACAACAGCAACAGATGTTCTAGAGGCTGAAGTCACGTGACAGGAGCCCGGTAGTGTAGTGGTTAAAGCACTTGCTTGTCACCACTGCAGTAAGAGGTTTTGGGTTTTGGGTTCATATCTCGTTTCGGGATACCTATTCGCAGGGCCAGCCGGCCAGTGGAGGTTTTCTTTCCCTCCCTCTCCCCTCACAGTGCGAAATCATCTCTTCGTGGAACCACTCCCACCAATCAACCAATCACATGATTTTCAGGGATATAACTTTAATCTTTGCCAAGACACAAAATCTCACACCATGTATGAAAGATTATTCTGATAGTACTGTCAAAAAGGTTCATACCAAAAATAATTCTCTGACTCGAGTAAATATATAAGTAACAGCTAATGTGAAACTTCAATGCCTAGTTGATATAGGATTACAAAAAAGAAAAGAAGGGATTATCATAACATGTGTGTTCTTTGCTGTCTGCCAGCCCTGATGATACTTTGAGGGAATGCAAAATTGTTAAGATTAATCTCTTCCATTTGAATAATACATGGAAATTCCTCCATGAATTCTCCAGCCAGACATCTAGTGAGTTTGAAATTGCTCATGAAAAATGGAGCTCGACAAGACTAAAGAGATTGGGTCCCACTTGTACCTGCTTTGTATCAAGGTTGGATAGTGCATCACTTAAGTCAACATATTTTCAAAGGCAAAGCTTTGTGTGAACACCTAAACAACTATTGTGATATAGCATAAGATTCTTGAAATATATCTACAAGCAGAGGTTTCTTATCTGAGAAAGTTTGCTTTCAGATATATCGATCTTACCAGGATAGTTAATGAGTTCTATGAAAGGAGGCTCACTTTAAGTGATGATTACTAGAGCAATTGCAATCACAGCAATGTTTAGTGAATTTGTGTTAATTGTTCATTTATATTCTTGTTCTTTTTAATTAGTTACTGCTGTTTCCACTGATGTATTGTTTTGCAAACACTTTACCTAGAACTTAGTAAGCTCCTCCTTTTTTGCTTTGCATTAATACCATCAAACACTATAAATGCAGTCAATATTCATTGCTTCATTTATGAGGTTTTGGGTATAATAAAAAGCCACAGACCCTTCCATCATAGCCAGTGCATTTCTACACACTTGTTTTGAGGTGTGTGGTACCTTGGCATTGTGAAAAAATGTGTTTCCATGATTGCATTTGTATTTTACTTTTTCACTTGTTTGTACTGTTACTGTCCTCTCTGTGTAATGCAAGGATAAACCTGAGGTACAGATTGAAGTGCATGCTAAGAGTTATGCACCTAGATTTGTCTGTACAATTTAAGTAATTAAGAATAATTTAGACTATTGTAGAATACCCAATACACCATTGAATACAATTGCTCCTACATTTTTTAGCATGGGGCGAAAGTTTGTTTGTGAAGATGATTGTATTCTATTTTATCTTGAATATTTATTAATGTGGAAGAGGGTGTGTGAACACAGGCAATCTGAAAATTTTGCTGTAATTCTTTGTACACAAAAATTTATTTTACAAAAATCAGTAGGCACATCCACATATTTTTACCACATGAGAAGCTAGTTATACTCTAGTTATAATAGCTGTCATGGTATGATAATTTTGTGCTCCATATAACTGAAGATTTTGTGTATCTTTGCTGTAAATGAGGCGGCCATTGAGAAACATCTGTGAACCATTCGATTCGTCTGTTTCGATGGATCTTTCCAGGGTAAATGCGAGCAAATACCTTTACTAAGTGCTCCAGCACCACGTCTGCACCTTTGTGTTCACGTACTTCAAGACAAATTGTAACTGTTGAAAATGTGAGTGAGACAGCAGACGACAGCAGTCGTATGGCTGAACCGGAAGTTGCTAAATCTATTATTAGTAACACATATGACGCCCGCGATTTGATCTGTTGGCGAAGCGCGAAGCTTGTCCTAGATTTAGAATGATTATCTTGGCTGAGATCGTGCCATCAGCTGCTCACGATGACTGGGTGGTCTGTAGTCCTGGCACCACACCTGTCCACCCGCCGAACTCTACAGCGATGGAGTGAAGGTAGGTGAAGGTGGATGGTGATGGGAGACTATCAGTTAAAGATAGCCATACCACGTGACCTGGGATTCCCGTAACGCCAGCTTCACGAGACGCCAAGCTGCTTCCCGTGCTGAGCGCGCGTCACGTATATAACCGAGGTCCCGTGGCAAGACACACTACGAAGAGGTAGACTGTCCGAGGCCAGTGAACTCCCTACCTTAGTCCCTTGCGAGGTAAGAACTACGTACTTGACAACCTATCAACTCTGTCACTTCAACTAGTTCAATTCTCGATGTTGACTTTTCTGTAGGCCCTGCGACTTACTCGAGGTCTGGTCTTATCGCCGCTGAATGCTGGCCGGGCAGTGTAGGTCGTGTTTTTGCAAGCGACCATCTGATGTGGATGTAAACTCTGGTCTCACATATTTCGGTCAGCCATGAACTACACGTATCTTCGCCGCCTTTCCTGCACGCACCGTTTAATAGTTTATATGCAGAATATTCCTATTCTAACATCAGATAAAACGCAATACTTCTTGACAATTCAACATTTTCACACAATGAGTTCTTTTGTTAAACTTTTAATTTTGTTATAGCTCCTTCCAAACTATTCTGCTCCACAAGCAGTTATGGTGGTCTCGCGGATTCAGCAGTAGGCAAATATGGTAATACAATACAACTTTATTTATCCCCAGGGTCAATTCAAGATAGTGCTCGTACTAGCAATAACATACACATACATTATAAATTTAGAAATTATTACATTACAAAATATTTAGAATTTGGGAAAATATTTAGCAATGTGCAGCCATAATGAAACGTTGCGTTTTTTTGACTCGTAGAAAGAAGTATATCCAATGGCAGTTCTTTTGTGGACTGTACAAATAACTATATCTGGTAAAGGAGTTTGCGTACTGTATTTAGAACCAGGGAACTACATGTCTTGTGTACCTTTCTTAGCAAAGTAGAACCCTTTATGTGTTTATTATATGTAGAATTACTCTTGCTGCTGGCTGTGAGAGAACCAGTCCACGTTTCTAGCTGTGAAACAATTACATAATATGTTATATTATAACACGAGTATACGCTGTGAAACAATAAAATATACCACCAGTCCAGTTTTTGGCTTTAAAACAACAGGATAAAGTAGGCAATTGCTTGTAATTTCTAAGAAGCCGAGTGACGGGTTACCAAATGAGAGAAGGCAGATGAAATTAGTCACCCCAATCCCCCTCCAACGCCAGGACACGCGCCTGAAACCGGAACCTGTGAGCAAGCCAGCCTCCATGATCCGTGTTCATCAGGATTCATCAGGGTTTGTCATTTTCGGCAGACGTGTCAGGAAATGACCTTTATCTATGAAGGTTCTTGTTTAATAAATAATACATGCTGCCCTACAGGGTTTCCAGTGGGCATAGCATTTTGCTTGATTCAAAATGGATTGTTCTAATCTAATATTCTTCCGAATTTTTTTTTAATTATTATTATTATTTTTGCACTTCCTTGTGGTGTGGCCTTGGCTTCCTCGAACACCGACAAACCCAGGAAAACTGTCAGAAAGTAGAGAGCACACACACACACATATTGGTGCTCATAAGGAGAGATGGCCAACGATTCTCTGCAGGTCCCATCGGTAGTGGGTGGGAGGCAATGACTACACCCTGCTTTATCGATATATCGTTAAAAATGAAAGGTAAAGGTCACAAGGGCAGCGAGCTTGAAGTGGTTTACCTGCTAAAACATGAGGCTAAATGTTATCCTCTTCTTCGGCAGCTTTGTTACTCCCTTGATCAGTGCCCCGCTGCTCGACGGGTGGGGAGGGACTTTCAGTCTCGTGACGCGACCCACGCTGTACAAATTTAGGTTCAGTGTCAGAATTGTTTGGTGTCTGAGGCAATGTGGATTTTTCCCTAAGATAAGCAGTTAGACTCGTGGTGATAAGAAAGTCGTACGACAGCCTACACGGCGATAACACGTGAAGCCAGAACTCCGACTCGTGACGAGGTTAGTTCAAATTCCAAAACATGCTGACATCTCGTTGTTTTCTCCGCTTGTTTTCAAGAACTGGTCACGTATGGTTGGGACCAAAGAGAAGAGTAAACATGGCCTTCTTCGCGATACGACCATATCAACACTGTTATCACGTTTTGTGTTCCTAGTGCAGGACACACCAACAAACAGCGCTTGTTTGTTTCCCACTCGACAGCTTGTTCTAACTTCTCCCTTCACTCTGTTGTCTCGTTTTCAACACGACAGCCTGTTCTCTCATCACTCTACTGACTCACTATTAGTCACTGGCCTGAGGAGAGGTTTTCCTACATCCTTGTCACCCGGGGTGCAAGAGGGGGGCTAGGATAGGGATGCTGCTTGCTATTTTGGCACCTCTACAACCACGTAAAGTTGTAAACATTGGAGGACAACGTAAACAATGGTTTTCACGTCAATAGACACTAATAATGTTTTCACGTCAATAGACACTAATAATGTTTTCACGTCAATAGACACTAATAATGTTTTCACGTCAATAGACACTAATAATGTTTTCACGTCAATAGACACTAATAATGTTTTCACGTCAATAGACACTAATAATGTTTTCACGTCAATAGACACTAATAATGTTTTCACGTCAATAGACACTAATAATGTTTTCACGTCAATAGACACTAATAATGTTTTCACGTCAATAGACACTAATAATGTTTTCACGTCAATAGACACTAATAATATTTTCTCGCCAACAGGCGATATAGTTTTCGACTGAATACTTTTTCATATCAATGGATTGTACAACTTTTTTTGTCAACAAACTGTAGCTTTCACATCAATAGACTACACAGTTAAACGTCAACATACTTTATTGTTTTTTCCCCTCGTCGATAGGCTATAGAGTTGTAACGGACTGTATAGCTGTCACGTTGAGGTCACGTAGTCTGTGCGGTTTTTGTCGGTAGAGTGCAATGTGAATGTCATTTTCAGCAGTCAGCAGCTTTATGATGGCAGACCTACTGATTTAATAATCCCTCCATATCTTCCTCCTCTTTGATTTTCATGTTCATGATTTTATACGTGTGTGCATAAGACAGACAGGAGGACAGACTGAGAACTCTCTTTCTGGAGAAATATTGAAAACCTATAGTGTCGTGCATCCTCTCCATCATCATATGCCACAATCATCTTTAGGCTCACATGCTTGTGACGTAACTAGGCTGGGAGAAGGCTGGCCTGACTAGCCCGAGGGGAAAGGGGGTCTCTTTAGCTGGCTCGCCCCACCCGGCTTTCACCCCCACACACACTCGCCCGCCCGTACGCACGTCCGCACGCGTCCTGACTAGCAGTCACACCCGCGTGCGCCAACACTCAACTGACAAGACAGTGTACAAAGTAAAAGATTATAATTAAAACAAAAGCAAATTAGGTTGACATGAAGACACTTAAACAACAATGAATTTAGAAGATGGTTTGATCTTACGTATCTGCACGTATCTGCACACAGGTCCGGACACTCGGTCCGTCCCTGACACACAATTCACAGTCTTGGAATAATATCGTACTGATAGTCCCACTCGACTGCTTCGCCCGTTGCTCCCTGAAGATGGGTGTAGCTGACTGCGTACACCTGGGCTTCTAGGCGATTCCTTGTCACTGTCCCACCACGGTTGCCCCAGGCAACGGATGCAGCGACGATACTCGTAGTAGCGCTGACTCCTGAACTGGAAGTCGTTGTTTCCTGAAGACGGGTGCAGCTGCCTGCATACACCTGGTCTCGTAGATTATTTCTTGTCACTGTCCCACCCAGTTGCTCCAGGCAATGGGTGCAGCGACGATTCTCGCAGTAGAGATGACTGTAGACTGTTCTGTAGATGACCACACTGGACCGGTGGCGCGGCGGGGTCTGCCAACCGCTGCCTCGCACGTCTTGCTGCCGGACACAGTAAACTCCCTCACTTGTCGTTGAGAGAATTAATCCTTGGTTACAGCGCACACTCTCCTCTCTACACCACCAGATCACAAGTGCCAGCAAGTAGTGATACGTTCTGACTGAACGGGCTTCCCTATTTCAGACCTGCTGCCTGCGACTGACAATCACTCAGAGACTACGTCTCTGCTGGAACACGAGGGGAAAAAGCCTCGACTACACTTCGGTTCTAGCTTATATACTACCGGGCCACGTGGCCCCTGTCAATTCTACCGAACTAGTTCTGACGCTATCGAACTCTGACTAGAGGGACTACACCCCCTCGCGCTATACTCGGGGTACCCATCATCTATCCACCGCTCATCTTCCCACGGTCGGCCACACCACCCTCCGACTGTCGCGACGCTAAGTCTAGCTCCCCTATTCGGCACCGGTGTCCAGCCGGTGGTAAAGAAAACAAACTCTGTTCTCATGGCCGAGTGTACTGGCCTTTCCATTAGCACCCGTGAATTAACGTACCCGTGAAGTGATGCCTGCGGCTCCCGTTTCGTAAGCGGCCTCGATTCCCAGGCTCAGCTACCACAAAGGGAGATAACATCTTTACCCCCTATTGTCCACCCGCAGCCTGTATCGCCTCAGGGTACCAACTGCCCCTCTTTAATGTTTCTATTACTAGTCAGACACTGTTTTCTGGCCTTGAACCAGACTGGTTCATGACACCCCCCCTACTCAAGAGTAAAACCTGGGGTTTTGCTTAAAATCAGGCCAGAACAACAGTGAAGTAATAAAACCCGTAATTACCTGTCATTCCATATGACGGCTACACTTACGATTGCCACACATTCTCTCAGTTTTCCTGAAATAACCCTCTACTGGGTGTACTATGCTTACTGCAAAGATACTACAACACACTTTCAAAATCATACACGAATGAATATTTACACTTGTTACAGAAACTAGAAGCGTGCGTACTCGCGCACACGTGACTCAGCTAGTTCTATCTTGAGGTCATTCCCCTTCCAAAGATTCCATTCAGTCCAGTACGGAATGAATCCTTGCGCACCATCCCATGCGGTCAAGCCATACACTAACTCCGCACATGCGGTGCGACTAACGCCGTCCTTCGGCCCGTGTATGTTTGGCACCATGCTTGACCTCACATCACTAAATTGGACCCTACCCTGTAAAGCAAGGGTTACGTCATCCTGCTCACGAAATATTCTCTTTCCTACACCTCGACGTTTGCCCGAACTGTGTCTGAAGTGGGCGTGGTGCTGCTGGACGAACGGCGACCCCCTCACCGGTTGGTTTTTCGTACATAGTTCTGCTTTCGTCGACCTCCAGGTTGTTTCAGACCTACCGACTTCTGCAGCTATATCCATACCTAGCCCATTTACGTTCCTGTGCAACGACTTCTGATAACGCAGGCTACTTACTACCTGTTCGTTACTATAGGCAACGTGTTGACGTTCCCACACCGGGCCTAGTCGCGGTGTCCTCATCAGGGTACCGCCTACCCGCTTCTGGTCACGTTGCACCCTTTCGCGCTGGCCGCCTGAGGCGAAAAGCGCTTCACCTATCTCTACCGATGCGGCCCCGCCTACCTTGTTGACATCACGTGATGTCCTGTCCACTCCCAGCCTTGTGGACGCGTGCCTTCGCCGGCCACGCCTTCTTGACCTCTTACTGCGCTGGGTTCGTTGGCTTGTCGACCTGGCGGTAGGTCTCTGTGCAAGCCCCCCGTCTGATGCACACGTTTGCGATTCTACCCTCGCCTGCAACCGATCGTGCATTTTCACGCCTACTCGGACTCTCTCTGAGTCACCCATTTCCTCTGCAAGTTGTGTCTGTAAGTTCTCCAGCTCATTCTGCTCCAGCTTCTGCATCGCACAGGTGGGCTTCAACTGAGAACTGCTCTCGTTGACGGAGCTGGTAACCTGTTGCACCACACGCGGCTTGGCTGCCACTTCCACCTCTGCTTGCCGCCTCTCTTGATTCTCACGTGGCAGCTGCTTTCTCGGCTCCCACTGTTGCTGGATGTCAGTCAGTGCGTTTTCATCCCAGGCTTGCTCTTCCCTTAAGAGAGCCTGCACCTCTGCTGAGTCCTTGTGGAGCCTCTGCACTCCCTCTAATAACGCTGACACAGCCTTGGCCATTTCGTTCTTCTTGTTGCGTTCCCCCATCTTCTTCTCTAGTCTTCGAATAGGGTTCTGCACCTCACTAAACTTCTCGTTTGCATACATATTCCTGGCCTCCTGGTGCTGTAGACGTGACTGACTTGTTCTGTCCAGCTCTTGCTTACTGACCAGATCTGACCGGATCCGACCCAGAGTGGCAGTAGACACTACCTTGTTGAGTTTGTTCCTCTCCTTCCTAATTTTCTTCCGCAAGCGATTCAGAGCCTTTCGGGTGTCTTCACGTTCCCGCTCTCTGTCTGCAATCGCTCGAAGCAAGTCCTGCAACTCTCTCTGCTTTGCTTGCTCTAGTCGACTCGCCTCTTCATAGGCTGCCTTACTGCGACGAATGGCTTCCTCCAGCCGCTGCACCTCCAGATGCATCTCGTCATGCTTCTTCAATCCTACTGCTTCAGCAGTGTGGTCACTTCTGGCGGTTTCCGCACATTCTACAATGGGTGTGGAGCTCACCTTGACTGTCACCGTCTGTACAGTCGCCCCCACCTCCCCATTCCTGCCCGCTGGCGATACTTCCGGTCTCACAGTTAGACCCGGCTCGCCATCTACGGTGATAACTAGGACGCAACGGATAGCAAGCCCTCCCTGTTCGTGCTTGATCGCGCCCCCTGTCTGCAACGGCACCTCAAAGACGGTCGGTTCCCGCCCTCCAGGATCACCGTCGTCTTTGGCCCGCAACAGCACGCTCTTGACAGTTGGTACCAGTCCCTCCAGACTGCCACTGTCACCTGGCTGTAATGTCCCTTCATTGACCACTGGCACTTGTTCACCAAGATTGCCAGAGTCCCCTGCCTGCAACGGCGCTTCAAAGACAGTCGGCTCCTGCCCTCCAGGATCACCGTCGTCTTTGGCCCGCAGCAGCACGCTCTCGACAGCTGGCACTAGTCCCTCCGGACTGCCACTGTCCCTTGCCTGCAACGGCTCTCCTCTGACAGCTGACACTAGCCCCTCCGGGCTGTCACTGTCTCCTACCTGCAACTGCGCTGCTTCTCTGACAGCTGGCACTTGTTCCTCAAGATCACCAGTGTCATTCTCATGCAGCGGTTCTTTGGTGACAGTCAGCGCTCGCCTCTCGCGGTGGCTGCTGTCACCCGCCTGTAACGGCTCTCTAACGACAGCTGGCACTTGTTCCTCAAGATTGCCAGTGTCACCCGTCTTCAACGGTTCTCTAACGACAGCTGGCACTTGTTCCTCAAGACTGCCAGTGTCACCCGCCTGCAGCGGTTCTCTAACGACAGCTGGCACTTGTATCTCACGATGGCCGTTGTCAACCGCCTGCGACGGATCCGCACTACCAACCGGCACTCGCCTCTCGCGAACGCCACTTCCTGCTGCCTGCAATGCTCTAGTACCGCTAACCAGCTCTCGCGCCCTCCAAAGACTCTGGCCCTGTACCTGCAGTTGCCTAACAGCGTGACTGTGCCCGGCTTGGCTCACGAGGAGATTAGGAAAATCTGCCCCTCCTAACCCTCCTCCCTCATGGGTAGTCTCCACACCTTGGAAAACCCCCTCCTTCCCGCTGGCCTGCTCGCCAGTTTCTACTCTTCTAGCCTCTCCCCTGCTAGGATTCACTTCGTTAACCTTAACATCAGCAGCCTTTCTACCACTAGTATACGCGCCGCTGGTTACCGCATCGCCGGACTCTACGTTGCTAACCTGTACATCGGTAGCACTCCTGTCACTAGCGTATGCATCGCTAGCATCTACCTCACTAGCTAGCTTCTCCCCCCTCGTGGTTACAGCATCACGCAACTCGTAACCACGGGGACAACTGCGCGAATAGTGCCCTACCACCCCGCAGCTGTAACACTTCACACCTACAGATCTCCTCAGCCTGTCGGACTGTTGGGGACAAGACCTCGGGTCATGCCCTACACCCCCACACCTAGAACAGTTACCAGCGGGCACCACCCCGCGCTCTGACCTGTAATTACCTGCCTCGGCCGGATCGCTATCATCTAAGCTGACCCCGCCTAACCGGCGCACCTCTCGCAGAAATTCTTGCTCTTTCTCGAGCTTGGTTTGCTCTTTCTTCTTCTTTTCAGACTTCTTGCTTTCGACCCGCTCTCGCGCACGTTCGCGCACAACTCTATCTTCTTCCTTTACTCTAGCCTTTTCCTCTCTCTCTTCGGCTATTGTTCCCCAGCGACAGCCCTTTAAATTGTACTCTATAAACTGTCGTGACTCTTCCTCAGTTTTACCTTTCTCTTCGCAGATTTCTTCTAACATCTCTATAAACTCGCGCATTACTAGCTCTTTCTCGCGCTCTTCTAGCTCTTTCTCGCGCTCAGCTCTCCTCCTCTCGCGTTCTTTCTCACGTTTCGCGTACTCTCTTTCTCGCGCCTCTTCGCGTTTGATTCTATCCTCCTCCTCTTTCTTGTCTCTATTCCATTCGTCCATTTTTCTATCTATATACTGCCATAAATCGTCCCCTACTAGCCCGCGCTCTCCGCCGGCTTCCTTTAACTCCTTTCTCTTCTCTCGGTCGGTTAGACAGAATTCCCTATCCATCGTAACTACCTCAGGAGCTCTAATTCTAGCTACTATGTTCAACTATTCTATTCTAGCTACTTGCTGGCACTTGCAACCTGTTTACAATGCACCAATCGGTGTTCACCGATGTCCAATCAGCAGTTACACTATGAGCAATTAATTAAGCAATTCTGATTCTCACACAAGTTAGCTAGCATGTAGTAGCATAGTAAAATACATCAATACACACAGAATCTAAGGTGTTCACAGCAGCAACAGAGACACGACACAAGACGCAAGACAACACACTCTCGCACTATGTCAAAACAAAATGGTCAACCTAAAATGGACATTCAATCCCGGACGAGCCCCCATTTGTGACGTAACTAGGCTGGGAGAAGGCTGGCCTGACTAGCCCGAGGGGAAAGGGGGTCTCTTTAGCTGGCTCGCCCCACCCGGCTTTCACCCCCACACACACTCGCCCGCCCGTACGCACGTCCGCACGCGTCCTGACTAGCAGTCACACCCGCGTGCGCCAACACTCAACTGACAAGACAGTGTACAAAGTAAAAGATTATAATTAAAACAAAAGCAAATTAGGTTGACATGAAGACACTTAAACAACAATGAATTTAGAAGATGGTTTGATCTTACGTATCTGCACGTATCTGCACACAGGTCCGGACACTCGGTCCGTCCCTGACACACAATTCACAGTCTTGGAATAATATCGTACTGATAGTCCCACTCGACTGCTTCGCCCGTTGCTCCCTGAAGATGGGTGTAGCTGACTGCGTACACCTGGGCTTCTAGGCGATTCCTTGTCACTGTCCCACCACGGTTGCCCCAGGCAACGGATGCAGCGACGATACTCGTAGTAGCGCTGACTCCTGAACTGGAAGTCGTTGTTTCCTGAAGACGGGTGCAGCTGCCTGCATACACCTGGTCTCGTAGATTATTTCTTGTCACTGTCCCACCAGTTGCTCCAGGCAATGGGTGCAGCGACGATTCTCGCAGTAGAGATGACTGTAGACTGTTCTGTAGATGACCACACTGGACCGGTGGCGCGGCGGGTCTGCCAACCGCTGCCTCGCACGTCTTGCTGCCGGACACAGTAAACTCCCTCACTTGTCGTTGGGAGAATTAATCCTTGGTTACAGCGCACACTCTCCTCTCTACACCACCAGATCACAAGTGCCAGCAGGTAGTGATACGTTCTGACTGAACGGGCTTCCCTATTTCAGACCTGCTGCCTGCGACTGACAATCACTCAGAGACTACGTCTCTGCTGGAACACGAGGGAAAAAGCCTCGACTACACTTCGGTTCTAGCTTATATACTACCGGGCCACGTGGCCCCTGTCAATTCTACCGAACTAGTTCTGACGCTATCGAACTCTGACTAGAGGGACTACACCCCTCGCGCTATACTCGGGTACCCATCATCTATCCACCGCTCATCTTCCCACGGTCGGCCACACCACCCTCCGACTGTCGCGACGCTAAGTCTAGCTCCCTATTCGGCACCGGTCCAGCCGGTGGTAAAGAAAACAAACTCTGTTCTCATGGCCGAGTGTACTGGCCTTTCCATTAGCACCCGTGAATTAACGTACCCGTGAAGTGATGCCTGCGGCTCCCGTTTCGTAAGCGGCCTCGATTCCCAGGCTCAGCTACCACAAAGGGAGATAACATCTTTACCCCCTATTGTCCACCCGCAGCCTGTATCGCCTCAGGGTACCAACTGCCCCTCTTTAATGTTTCTATTACTAGTCAGACACTGTTTTCTGGCCTTGAACCAGACTGGTTCATGACAATGCTATAAACATTATTCTCTCCAGGTTCGTGTGCCACATACATCATTCTCGGACACTAAAGACCCTATGGTCACATTTTAAACACCAGCAATATGTCGTGAACACATACTACAACGACACCTGATAATGACACTGTTATACTTGGGGAAGGTATGATAAAGAACCGTTTAAGTTTGGGGAGAAGATGATAAAGGAGCTTGGCCCTGAGTGGATCATCTATGGGACACGTTGGTTGGTAGGTGATGGAGGAAACTATTACAGAAAATGTTCAGCTGCCATATGAGGGGCACTCGTGGCCAGACTCTAGAATCTCGAATGGGAAATGTTGCGAGCGTGTGGGGTAGGAACCGGGGTGGGGGAAGGGGCAAGGGAGACAGCCGCCCCCTCAAAAAGGAGACTGAAGGGGCAAGAATATCTCCCCCTCCCCACTTTGGCCCATTGGTTGAGATGCGATTCTTCACGAAGTACAAAACAGGTTGAGGAGCACACGAACACACAAATGACATATTTATTTATGAGGGTAACAGAATAAGCAAAAGTTATGCTTTTTTTACATCCAGCCCATGATCTATAGGGAGGAAAAAGAATCTGACCACTACAAAACAAAGGCAATAATCACAAAGTGCAGGTGTGTATGTGTGTGTGTTTTCGGCATACTGACTTGTAAACCTTGAATGGGATTGATATCATTATTCTAAATATTACATAATTTTTTGTGATTGCGATAGATAACCGGATGAGTCATTTCTCAGTGAGTTTTGTTTCTTAGGTGTTGCTTTGTCATTTATCACTGAAAGCATCAGGTGATGCTACCACCCAGTAAGTACCTGTGTGCGTGTGTGTGACTGTACTCACATGCCCCTCTTTGTTTTCGTGATGTGAGAGTGCGAGCGTCGTTCACTGTCAGCAGGGAGCTTATCCTCCCCTCAAATTAAAAAACAAACAAACAAACAAACAAACAAACAAACAAAACCCGAAACAAAACAGAGTATCTTCCTACGCCACTGGAAAGGACAGATTTCAGAATCTCCGATGTGAGCTGTGAGCGCCAGGGTTTTACCAGGAAGTTGCGAAAATAATATGACAAGCTGCTCCTTGTCACGTGATAGGAGTCATCGTCGTTGACATCAGGATGTTGTTGAAGCATTGTGTCTGCATCATATTATCTCTAAGTCATTGTTATTCCCACTTAACCGTTTTTGATTCTCACACATAATCTGTTTTGTAAGTTGTGATAGTTTCTCATTTTCTGGACTTAATCGCTGGTCGGGTGTTTACTATTTTGTAGTGAGATGAGAATTAAATTCCATAGACTTTACTGAAGGCAGGTGCATGAAGTTCCTAGTTCTGGTGGCTGGGGAGGGTTTTGATGATGAAACACTCATTGGTAAAGGTGACAGTATGTTGTCTCAGTAGTTATTGTGTCCGACAGCTCCCTGACGTGCATACTTGTGGTGTACATTGAATGCTACTTGACGGTTAGCATTTGTTGCCGAGAACTTTTACAAATAGTGCATCTGTTACCGAGAACTTTTAATAATTATGCCTTTTTTTGCCGGAGACTACAGAATGTTTGTTGTTACTGATGTAACATCTGCTTTTTACAGCCACAAGAAGACTGTACGTCCGCCAGCCATGGACCTTAACGCGGCCAAAGGGGTGTCGCTGGTGCTGCTACTGGTGTTGACAGTGGTGCTGGGTGTTCTGCCTGTCTGGCTGCACCATCGCGGTGTGCTGACCTCCACCGGCTCTCGCTGCCGCCGTCTGACGTTGAGCTTCCTCAACTGCTTCGCAGGCGGCGTCTTCCTGGGCACCTGCCTGCTGCACCTGCTGGTGGAAGGGCGCGAGGACATGCAGCGCTACCTGGAGAGCGTGGGTGTCACCGATGACTTCCCTTACTACGAGACGGGAGTGGCTGTGGGCTTGTTCCTCGTAGCGCTCGTCGAGAAGCTGGGCTTTGCGCTCATGTCGTTCTCCAGACAAAGACTCACAAGCGACGTCCACGACATCCAGGAGACGGCGTCCATCCGCAAGTCCCCACCCTCCTCCTTCTCCGTGCACTACGCTCACACCGCGGAAAACCGCCACCAGGGCTACGGAGCGACAACCAACACAAACGACACGACCTCCGAGGTCTACCATAATCACTTGCTTTATGACCAGAACTCCAAAACGACAAGCAAAGGTCAGCAGCAGGACGACCCGTCATACCATCTCGAGATATGCAAGTCCGCTGACCACCAGCTGCCCATCTCCCACGTCGCCAACCACCGGAAGTCACGCAGTCTGACCTCATCGCTTGAACGCGGGACCACCGACGCACACCCTCGCCCCCACCACCACCATCACCACAGCGTGGCCACATCCGGGCCTTGCGACTCGGCCGCCATCACGCAAGTCTCGGGTCTGCGGGCCCTGCTGTTGTTGCTGGCTCTGTCGTTCCACACCATCTTTGACGGGCTGGCCGTGGGACTGCAAGAGAGCAGCACCCAAGTGTGGCAGGTGCTGGGCGCCATCAGCATCCACAAGGCCTTGGTGGCCTTCTGCCTGGGGCTAGAGCTGTCTACGGCGTCGCCTGGCAACTGGCGGAGGCCTGTCTTCTTCATCTTCCTCTTCGCCCTTATGTCGCCCATCGGCATTGGCATCGGCATGGGAGTGACGTCATCACGGGTGGACACTTCGGCGGAACTGCTGACGTCATCTATCCTGCAAGCGCTGGCCACCGGAACCTTCCTCTACGTCACGTTCTTTGAGATCCTGGGCCAGCAGTTCGCGCACGACCACCAGCAGCAGCACGGCCAGTGCTTGGAGATCCTCAAGGTCCTCGTCACCATGGTAGGCTTCGCGGCCATGGCGGCTACCAAGCTGCTGGACAGCGACTGAAGACAGGGACGACGAGCGACTGAATACAGATGACCTGTGATCGACCAGTAACTTTCCCACTGATGCTGGTAAATTTTGGTACTGCGAGTACCGGCATGTCCCAACACACCCGTGCTGTCACACGCTGACAACAGTCATAGCACTCGCCACGCGCACCGAAAGGTTAAAGGCTACCTAAACGCCTTCTCGTGGCAGCAACGGCAACGACAGTACCTGAATTACACAGACCTTAGCATCCATACTACACTCCAGAAACACAGACCTTATTCTGTTTCTGGTCACAGATTGTAACATGGCTGACAATGAAGCAAAGACAAGTTGTTTAATTTTATATTAACTTTTATGTAAGATGATCTTTATGGATATATTTTGTGTACTCAAGGTAATTTTTGGAACTGCTACATCTATGACAATTTTTAATGATGCCGCAACTTAAAATCATTCGGTGAATTGTTTTTAATAATTTTATGTATGACAAGATTTTACAAGTGGACGTTTTAACAGGTGCCCGCAAAGATTTTGGTAACCAAAATATATCCAATGAACTTATGGCACTTCCAATGGCTTAATGTTTCTTCAACCATTCTAGGGTGGTGCTTGGCATCACACAGGCATGTCTCGTGTCTCATAATCGCCGCTGTCTTTCCCGTTCACTCTTACTCTTATTCAGTGGTAGTGGCGCGTGTGTGGCCTTGAAAATATTTCATGATAGTGCTCTACAATGGGTGTCCTTTTTTTTAAGTGTTGTATTGAGGTTTTTATTTCTTACAAATAATTTTGTCTAATAAAAATATGAAACTTTTGTAAAAAAAAAAATATATATATTCAAACGCTTCTGCTATGTATGTAGTCACACGTGAAGCATGCATGTGGGTGAGGTGAGACCAGCCTACAAAGAAGCGGCTGGTGTATGATTCAAGAGTTGAATCAGAGGATTCCATTTAGTTACACCACTAGTCTTTTTCGTTAGTGAATGCAAGTGATGTCTGTTGCGAAAGAGGGTTTCATCTACTGGAGGTTATAATAAAAACACTCCAGCAACAAGCTCAATGTGCTTTGATACAAACAATTGTACTGACAAAAAAATACATACACTAACAATGGACGCTGATCTCAAAAAAACAGAGTTGATTGCATGCCCAGGTAGTGTAGCTACTCATGTTGAAAACAAGATGAATGCTTAAATGCATCCTTGCTCTTTCTTTCGATGTCACTGAAGTTGTGCTTCTAAAAATCGCTGAGAATTATAAATTTGTATGGAAGCTCATCTTGCTGTCTGCACTGCACCAAAGATTGTATATGAAGATTGGTAAATAAAAAATGCATTGCAAACTGTCAAAATTTCATGAGTTCAGACTTTCAAAACTCCCTTTGATTGTAGCATTAGTTATGTCTTTGCAGTTCATTGTTGTCCAAAGTTTGTCACAACAGGTTTTCGTTCAGCAGTTTTGATTAAAAATTGAACTACACATTAGGTTCCTAAAAATACAAGAAATAAAGTGTACGACTTTAAGGATATATGCAATTTTTTTTTTAACTTGGAGAAGTGACAAAGGTAAAATTATTTTGAACTGACAACTAGGCCTGTTGCCGTACCAGCTTCACAGCAAAACTTACAGTAACTGCCGATGCAAACTCCATTATTTGCACCATCTTTTGATCGCTAGATTTCGGGGTACAGAGATGAAACTCAGTATTTCGAGCTTTACAAGTTTGATTTTTCTATCTTGCATAAAATTTTTCTACAAAGTAGACGAAATGAAATGCCTTTCCATCAATTAAACTGTTCATGGCATGAGATATGCTTGTTCAACTTTTGTTTCTGTTAAATAATATTCACATTCTGCTAATGGGTATGTCACCAATATTTTGACTGACCAGAGAAGAAAGTCTTATAATCATTGACTGCATTTTTTGACTGCCTGCATGCTTAGTGCTCGTGCCTATCAGTAACTACAAGCATATTACAATTTCATTGTGACAATATTGTGTCTTTTAGTAAGTTGTGCAGACTGATTAGCCAGCAAAAAAAAAAGCCATCACTTTATTACATTGTCCCACAGACTATGTATTTTAATAATAATAATATGAAAGTCTTTTAAAAAAAACAGCTTTTAAACACTCAAGCATGTAATGTCCAGCTGCCACTACTTGCCTGCTCAGTCTTGATCATGTCTACTCTAAACAAGGGACAGTCCATCTCGCTCTCTTCAAATCTTTCAAGCTTCATTGCTGAAAGTGACAGCTTGCTTCTCATCAAGAGTTTGTGCAACACTAGCAACATCAGAAGCTTGAATGCTGTTTAACAGCAAGAGTGAGTAAGCAAGCCTGCCTGTTGTACAACAATGAGAGTTTAACACCCAACCACCATGACATCTGGCAAGTCACAGTATGACAGTGTGAGAAACAGAGAGGTGGGCAATAGCAAGGAAAGGAGAGGAAAGTAGCATGTGGACACACACATACATACACAGACATGTCACTGATTGAGCTTTGTGAGGGGTGCATGGGAAAACACACACACACAATTACAAAGTGTAAATAAAAAAACGCTTAAGACCTTTTCTCTCAAAGGCACTGATCTTTCCAGGTGGGAACAACAGAAAAAGTATCTTCAATCCTGCAAAGTCACTCCAAACTGCCTCTCACAATATGATCTCTCACTATATATGAACTCACCGGTTCAACGTAGCAACTCACTTGTGTATAAATAGCCTTCAAGTATCCAAGCAACACAAAAACAAAGATGCAAAATGATATTAACACAACAGAGACATGCTAATATACTTCAACATATCATTACAGGTAAAGACACATCAGCAGAATAACAGTTCTTACTGTATTGTGGCTTTTGTCTCAGAAATATGCAGACAAGACTTGATATGTTATAGTTCACTGAATAAACGTTTCTATCCAAACTGTGCATTTTGCATACAGATCTAGGCTTTTTGATCATACACAAGGCAGCACCTAAACTTCGTGTACAATTTGAGGTAAAACATTTACAGTTTAATCTCATTCTCTAGCCAGCAAACTGTAAATTTAAACACTTAATCCTGCACCTCAGACTTGCCTTAATGCAGGCTACTCAAAGTGCAACTAAGCGTGAGCACATAGACTATACAGGTGCACTACCATATTTGTAATTTTCAAATTTATGGAACAATCACATCTTATAACAGCCATCAAATGAAGGTGCTGAACAAAGATCAGTCATAAGTGATATTTGAGCCCTGATTCTAGCATCTAAGTCTTTCATATGCAAGCAATATGAATATACTGTGTATCATACCTATGGACACTAGTATCTGAAAAATTTATCAGACATACAAGAAACATATTTTACACTGTTAATACTGGCATCTAGGTCTTACAAATGCATGCAATGAGCATAATATAATCAGTCATCCCGTCTACAATCTTCGGCACTAATATGCATATTACAGAAATCTCATTAGCCTGGAATATTCCAACTCAAGGTACATATCTTGCACACTAATCTTGGTTGCTTGGGAGACACAGTCACTGGGACCAGTGATGTGGTCAGCAAGAGCAGAAAATGAAGTAAAATGTGACACACAGCCAGAATGCATGGCATATGTCTAGAGAAAAAGAGTGGAATGTATTTGTCTCTTCTGTCAAGTCAAGAATACAAAAAGTGTCTTTTCTCTGTCGAGTGAAGAAATATTCACTCTGCACACTGGCAGCTTTTTCACAACAGTGTTCTGTGTGGTGTAGTATCCTAACTCATCTGGTGTGCTAAGAGAAGCTCTAAACAATATTCTGTACAATCTCAAGCAAAACTCATGTAGTATCTTCAAAGACAAAGAGAGAGAGAGATAAACAGAGCATTGGCTAATGCATCCTTCAAGCACCTACTTCACAGTAATACTCAATGGTCAGGCTATTAACCAATCACTTCCCTTGGCCACTCCTTTTTTAAGACCCACCTGATTGGTAACGCATACCATGCTCAAAAGACTCCTTTCATATAATTTATTAATGCCTAAAATATGAAATCGCAAGGAGAAGCATGAATCTCAAGAAATTAAATAAAAACTATTTCCTCGCCTGTTTAAATCTCCATTTGGGCACAAAGCTGTACATGACATCATCAAGACTGACCGCAGCATAGTTGATACAAGTTATCTAGAAAAGACCAAGCCCAAATACAGAAGTGTTAACATGTTCCCAAAGGATTCATCATTGAGACAATGGATCAGCTTCCTTCATGTGTGTAGAGCTGACTTCACTGTGCCTACACAGTACTGCTAATGTGAACCCACTTTGCTCCTGAATGTTACCCAGTAATGTACACGTGGAAGAAGCCAGAGGGTTTGGGGGTACCGCAAAACCATCTTTTAGACTTTATGCCTACTACACAAAAGCATGCTTTTTCTCATCCAACAACACAAAGAAGGTGCATGAACCACTGAAGTTATCTCATCTCAATAAATGTACCTATAATTCAACTTTTCAAGCCAGAGTACTATAGCTGTGACTAGCGTCACAATATGCAAACTGTAAATGATAAGGAATATCAGCAACAGCATTCCCCCAAATTTATCTCTGCTTTTCCATTAAAAAAGAATTGTATGGGTGAAATATAAACATAGAAATCAGTCCCAGTGGCAAATTTTCACACCTGAGGTTTTTGTGACAGTACATAAGTAAACAGACAAGCATAAATTGCAATGATCACTGGCAGCTTGCAAAATTTGATGAACATCAACAATGTTTACCATGTCGTATTGTCAAGTCACTCTTTGTCATCTGCTGCCTGAGTATATTGTGTTTGGGGTTTTGAGCATTCACAATCCTCAGGTTCAAAACACACAAGGTTTATTACCATCAGGGCTAGAGAATATCATTTCACACTTGTCTTCATCCACTAGAAAGCGACAAATGAAGATCGATGAACCTGACATATTGCTCCACCTTCTGGCCATTGTATGCTTACCGAGATGCAGTGTGGATGTCATTGGCTGTGATAGCGTATCTTATTTGCATGCGGGAGTGAGGACTTGATGACTATAGGCGCAACTTTGAAATTAGACAATAAATTAACTGTTTCAGGCTGAAATTTACAAAATTTACAAAACATATTTATAATAGCTCTACCAATCAGAATCTGTTTATAACTCAGACCAATCAGGTAGGTCTTTAATTAATCTGACACGTAAAGGTGCTCCTGTACAGCATGGAGTCAACCAACAAACTCAGGTACCAGTCTTTGTTACAGATGTATGTTACAAGAGCTAGTTATTGTCAATAAAAGAACAGAGAGAAGTTAGGAGTATTTTGGTGAGATTCCCTTTAAAAAAAAGCAACGCATAACAGTTTACACTCTCATTCTGATAAAAAAACTATTCACATACAGGCCTGTCTGCACTCTTACATAAAACTATGCATCTGCAGGCATGCATGCAACAACTAGTGAAAACATTTTATCAAAAAAGCTATAAAACTATATCAAAAGGCTTTGTTAACATGAAATGACATGTTAAACAGTTGATCAAAATACTGTTGGAAAAACAAATCAGCTCTTACTAAGAAATATGATACAATTCCAAAGACATCAGTTTCTAGAGTTACATCTCTAGGATCCATGCACTAGTTTCTGGTATTTACAGTACTTATAAGATTCACACACATATTAACCAATTTCTATTGTTCTGAGTAACTATAGAAGATACACACAAACACATACACCAGTTTCTGGTGTTTACAGTACCTATAGCATCCACAGGGACCACTTTCTACTTTTTATGGTACCTACATGATTGTGTTGTACCTATAGAATCTGTGGCATCAGTTTTTGTTTACAATATCTAAAGGATCCTATCCAAACCTTCCAGAACCACTCTATGCACAACTAACATCAGGAAAAGAATTTAAAGCAAGTTAAAATCTTTTGTTCATGAAAAATCTCTCTCGGTCACCCTCGCTCTCACAGCTTGTGTCTGACTGGCTGAGACCCTGTACCGGAGGTCTTGGTTTCAACTAAAAGGTTTATGTCATTTCTTTTTTAAAAAGTTGCATGGTCTGTGGTCTGTGTTTGCCTGTTTCTGGAGCTGATGGGAGGCTGAGCACTATACTTATTGGTGACAGGCTTAAAACACATGGTTCAAGTCTACCGTGCTCTTTTACCTACAGGCACTAATTTAAAAGGCTTGCACAAAAAGTCTGCATCAAACATACACAGTAGCTCTGAATGTCAACATTCTCCCCCCCCCCACACACATACAAAAAAGAAAAACCAACAACAACAACAAACAACCTTACATGCCCAACAGTTCAGCATGACAAATGACAAGCCTTCCTCCAAAATGCTATCATCTCTCCCCCTCCACATGCCCATGAGTCTTCAGCATGACAAATCCTTCAAAATGTAAACACCCCCTCCCCATCCACATGCTCAACAGACCAAGCAGCCCTCTACATCAGTGATTCTCAAAGTACTTCAGACCACAGACCACTTTACTAAAGTAAAAAGTATGGCAGACCACCAAGGCCTAAAATTACTCTGTACCGTGAACTTCAAATTTAAATTGTTGCGTTTCATTACAATTCAAAACTTAAAGTACGTTTGTGATAGTAGTATAGTAATAAGTTTACATAAAATTACATACTTTGCAAAGAACACATAAAAATTAAAAGGAAATGCACTGCGTTTCTAAGGGTAATGGATGATGCAGTTAAATAACACAATGCTCAGGCTGTGATGTAAAGACTTAGTTGGTAAGCGAGCGACTAATTAGCATATCTGGTGATTTAAACATCCCTTTGCTGACATGTGATAACCGTCGGCCACAGAACACATAACTTACGTGTGCGGCCCACAAGTGGTTTGCGGACCACACTTTGAGAACCACTGCTCTACAGACTAAGTCTTCACATGTCAAAGAACCCTCCTCATGCAAAACTATCTTTGTCAAACTTGCCTCCAAATGCCAAAGAGTTCTGTGGGTTAAATATTTCTCTATATTCATCAAATGTTGGCCAAATGTTTTTTTCAAGCTGAATATGAATCATTACAAACATGATTCAAGCCTTCTAATCAACACCAAATATAAGGAATTCTTCACAGAAATGTAGAATTGTTAAGGTACAAGTGCTTCTTTTAAAACCAAATACATGTTCCTCTGGAAAACAAGACTTCCCCACATGTTAGCATTAAGGAGGATAAAGGTAACAATAAACTTTTTTAATTACAATGGCACTAAAAGTTTTTGACTTCACAGCCATTATACAGACCCTGGGTAGATCCTATGTAAACAGGATTTTTTCTGTCCACTCCATCAGCAGTCCCATTCACTACCCATCCAACTTGGGTACTGAAATAAGTTTCGGCAGTAATTTTCACCACTCGTTAAACCAAGGTATTGAAATAAGGCCCCGCAGTTCCTCAATTAACTAAAAGGAAGGAATCTAGCCAGCACTCAAACACATTCCTAGTCATCAGATGACTCATACACATACATACAGTTATCAGATGATTCATACACATGCCTAGTCATCAGGTGTCTCTCTCTCACACACACAATCATCAGGTGACTTATACATACCTACAATCATCAAGGGACGCGCACATATTGCAATTCCATGCTTGTATGTTTCCAGTTTTTAACAGCATTAAACATGTTGTTTAATATGTAATTATTCACTTCATCTCACACAAAGAAGAACGCACATTAGCACATAAAGAAAACCCCAAGATCTGAATTTCTGGAATGGTTTGAATATGACTCTTACATCTTGGAATCATCATCATCATCATCACAAAGTATAATGATCACGTTTCTCATATATAGCAAATTTATAACAATCACCATGGGCAGCCATTCCGTTTATGCTTCTGGACACTAGGATTAAATGGAATCAAACTTTGGAAACTTTGTACTTAAACATAACCTATTCTTCGATACCCCGGTACTTCAGTAGAACCTAAAAGGCATGCCTTGGTATTAAGTCAGTATACATTTGTTCTGTGTGAGCGCACACGTGCAGTAAAATATCACTTCTGTTCATGTTTTAGTTCGAATTTGTGTCATGGAAATAAACTGAAAGACTATTATCAAAAATGCCACATGTGCCATACTGAATTAACACTGAATACTGCAGGTGGTACATCCCGGTAAGCCTTTTATAACAATAAAAAACAAATTGCCTGTCACCATCATCTGTTCACAGGACATTTTTATAGTTTATCCTTATATTAAATTATGGAGCTTAAAGAAATTTTAATATGCCATTCTTTCTTGTCTATGAGTAATGGAACTTCTGGTCAATAACACACAAAAAACTAAATGCTTGACATTACAAACACAGATGCCTAACAAATTCATAGAGTGAATGATATCTGAAGACATGAGATTGTTTACCCTGACAGCAAGTCAAAAGAAGAAGATAAAGAATCATTATCTATAAATGACTTCCACACTGAGCTGTTGAAGAAGAATTACTCTGCATAAAGTAAACAGTGTATTCAATGGCTAAATGAAAATGGTAGCGCGCACACACACACAACTAAGACACGACATTTTGAGAATAAGACCTATTTTGGTCCACAAATCAGCTAAACAGTTGATCCCATTGCTTCCATTAAAAAAGACAAAGCCTGGTGAGATATTATTTCTTCCATTCACATCACATTCCTTGCATCTCCTATGGAACTGGGATCAAGTGGCCCATAAGCACCAGTTTGAGAAAAGCAGCACAGTCAATGCACATATAATACTATACTTAAAATGACAATATATTATGTAAATGAACTACTTAAGTCTTATCATCATCCCATAAATATTAAGCAGCCTCAGTTTCTATATGCCATTGTCAGAAAAGCCAGTCACCTTAATTTATACAGCACTATCATGTGCGCATGAACTGTTAGCGAGTTTGTCTAGGTTAGTCAATGACACCATCTCTTAGAATCATTCAAACCTTTGCTACTGTCAGAACAATAATCCTTCGCTATTGCCAGAACAGAAAACCTTTATCGTCAGAATAAAATTTTGATAAACAAAATTTCTGACCAGGAGGCAAGTACTAACACTGAACTGCCTGAAATGAGCATCACTCTGTGCAGGTAAAACATTCGGCTGCACCAAGGCAAGCCGACAGTTCTGGCTTTGGACTGATGCTAACCATTGGCTGAGATGATTAATAGTGACCCATCTAGATGAAACTAACATGATAATAACTACATATCTGTATAACCAGATATAAATCTGAACTGTGGACGGGTTTTTAAATGTAGACATAATAATGGTAACCAGTGTATTCACTGTAACTGATACTGACTAGACTATCTTAGGTTAGTGAGATCATAGGCACATAAATACTGCACCATAACTGACAAAGGAGACATTCAGTCAAAATGATCAAAGTTTAGTCCTACACCTGTATGGACTGTCATCAAATTTGGAGCTAAAACATACAGAGCCTTTCAAACAAAATTCCTTGTCAAAACATTCAGATTCTCTCTAGGATCCCAGAAATGATGGCCTGTCTTTACACTTATTTTGTCAAGCTTGAGCACCAGCATCAAATGATGAACCAAGATTAATTATGAACAAGCATCAGCTGATGAAGCAGTCAAGAATCCAGATCCAAATATGCGTTTGTGTCATCTATCAAGATCTGATGCACATGTCACAGGAACTATCTATGCTTTAAGTCATCAGGAATTTATTTCCACTTGTGATAATTTTTACAGCAGTATTATTTCTGTCATATGGAAGGCTAGAAGCATTATAGTCACACGTCATAACCTAGTCCTTGAACCATCATGAGCTACTTGCAAATATGACATTAAAAATAAATAAATTATTCTAAAACCCATGGTCTGATATACCACTCATTTATAATAAAATTCTGCAGCAAAATCTTTGATTTACACACATTATGACCAAGTGCATTGCTGGAATCCAAGTTCAGATAATTTTCAATGTGTTCTTAGAGACATGGTCTCAGTTTAGGGTCACTTGAATAAAAAGAACAGCATTAAACACATCTAAGATTCAACACCGTTAAATATTTTGCAAACAAACAAAAACAAACCTCATCTAATACATGTACTCAATTTGTGAAAAGCATGCAGAAGAAAGCTAAATAAAACTGGCCACTACTAAACAAGTCTTTACGATGCTGGTGCATGCTTAATAAAAGAAATACACACGTGCATGCGCACACGCACATACACAAAATTAACAGCAGTGGCAATAGACTGTGAGTGTTTCGAGAGCCAAACCAGCAGTAAGCAAGCAGTCTGTCCTCTAACATTTTCAGAGCAGTTTTTGACAGCTGATGGGTTTGGAAAGAGCAGCAGGGTGAGAACAATAAGACATTGCAAACTGGCCTTATTCAGTATTCAGTAAACACAAGCACAGACAAGACAGTGCACAGGTAGTTTTAACCAAGTAATGAATGTGAAAAAAATAATCCAGACAGCTTAACATATTGCACACTTGGACTTGCTGTAAAAATGCAACAATCATGACCCAAACCAAGTACATAAGTGCTTTTCGCTTCTGTAGTTCTCTACGCATTTCACTTCTACAGTATCAACAAGTAAAAACAAAACTAGGTGTAAAAAACAACTGTGTGGATAAAAAACAAGCCTGCAAGAGGAGCAGACAGCACATAATACAAGCATTTGAAAGAAGCTTTTTAAAAGCAAAATGAGACAGACACCTCACCCATAAATTCAGATTTAAAAGAATGGGGTAGGGGAACTGGCCATGAACAATGAAATAAGCAATGTATCAATTCTCAACTGAAACATCTGAAACAGGATCTAAGCTTTTCTCAAAAGCCCTACAACTTAAACAGAAGTATTTTCTGAAATCCTGCACAACTCTTTTCATTGTCACAACACATGATTTTATTGACTCACATGAACTAAACTGCATATTATAGTAAGAGAATATACTAAATATTTTGTTAATAGCAACCATAGTTCAAATAAGGTTTTATCCTACAAAAATGCAATAAAAGATAAATAAAAGAACAGTTTTAAAAGATGCTGCACCTATGCTTCTGGTTAATGTACAGCAGTTTACACTACAGCCTCATGAGTTTTGGGTTCCTCACTAGTACATGCCCCACACAAGACAAAGCTTAAGAAGACACTACTTAATAGTAATTGGTGAGGAAATTATTAAAGATCACCACTCTGTAGTTAATGAGAACATACAAAAAGCAGCGGGTAAATTGAAGACTAGAAAGAGTGCACCACAGGTCTACAGGTAAACAGAAGATGAGGAGTGCATTAAAGACCCACCAAAGTGCAATTTTACTCTAAAATCACTATGCTGAGCTCAGAACACAATATTTACCCAACTGAGGGAACACATCTCCTCACTCACTGCATTATCATGATACATGTCTACACAATATCATCAGACACAGAAATAGGTTAACAAAAATCCTGACATTAGAAATGTATATGTATAAAATATACTTATGCTGTCACTGTCACAGCTAATGGGGGGTCTGGAACAATAAGTTATTTAGACATGTCAGGGATCGACCCACATTTTTTCCCCCATATATCATGATGTTTGTAGACTTGCATCTTGAAAACGGGGAAGAATGAGAGGTGTTCACTCAGAGTTTGGAAAAGAGTGTCTGAGCTCAACAGTGGTTAATTTAAAGAACAGTTGTGGAGAGACTGCAAAGAATGAGGGGAAAGAGCAAAGAAGTGGGGAGGTAATGCAGCAGTTATAAATAATGCTGAGGCTGACAACTGATTTCAGGGCTGACACACAACAATGAAAAAAGGCAAGAAATTTCAATGACTGTGATCAAAACAAGAAAATGATCTCCAGAACTGTTAATGTGTAAAGTGTGGGACATACACAGAGCAAAAGAGCAGACCTTGGTATATGGGTGGCAAGAAGCTAATTCGGAGAAAGTTGCAAATGTTTTACTTTGTTGTAAAATCAGCTTAATAGTTTAAATAGAATAAATATACTTTATTTACTATCAATCACTGAACATTACTACCCACATTAACTATGTTCCTCCTGTTACTGCCACACCGTATGACCAAGAGCTAACCCTAATCCTAAGCCAGGTTTTTTCTTTTTGTTTTTTGCATTTGGTCTTGCAAAAAACTTAGTTTTTTTACCAGCTGCTTTGTAAAAGCTGACACCTGAGGACATTACTCATGAAGATGTCCCTACTAAATGGTTTATTATTCTATCTGTAAGAAAGACAAAAATCAACAACAGAAGGGCCATTTTACAATACCCAAAAGGGTGGGAAAATATCAAGCTACAAAAATGCAAATACGAAAACACCTTATAATACCAGGTGATGAGAAACTTTAGTGTTACAGTCTACTACCAATATGACCTCTACAGTGCCAGTAACGCAACATTGTACACCACACTAGTCGAACATTTACATTGCATAAACATTCAATATGCTTTGCACTATCAAATATACAAGTGATTTAAATAAAGAGTGGGAGAATACAAGAAAACAGGAACATAATACTTTGTTCCACTATTCTAACAATCTAAAGGTCTGCTGGATTAGGAATAACCTGCAGTAATGAATATGCGACAATTTTTAACAGGCCAACTGAAAATCATGGCCAAGGTTGGGTTGGTTTTTTTTGTATCAGAGGCAAACAACAAAACAAGAAAGTACAAAATAAATACATGGCAAAGTAATCTGTATCTATGAAACCATGTTTGTTATTTTTAAAGAAAACATCAAAACAAATGTGTGGAGGATGAACTGAGACTGTAAAATAAGAGTGAGTATTCAAGCTTGTTGTGGAACATGTTAGAACACGTCAGAGGTGAGTACTGTCTCAACTTCTCATCTGTCAGGGTTCAGTGCACTTGTGATCACATAAAATCTTGAAATGTTCATTTCCCTCCTACATCTGATGATGATGTGTCCAGGGTGCCATCATCTACAAAGCTGACCTTGAACCTGTGCACTTTTCTTGAAGCAGCCCTCGATAGGATGTTTCCATTAGCTTGCTGTTTGTCAGGCTCCCCTTTAGCAGCCAATAGTGGACTTGGTTCAACCACCAACCCGCTGTCGGTAACATCACTGTCAGAGTCAACTTCATTGGAGCTGTTACTATCTGAGGATGATGATGAGCTTTTCGGACTTTCATCAGAACTGTGGCCACTGCTGTGATCTGTAAGCATGTCATGTGATGCCCGTTTCACACGTGGCCGCTCTCTACGCTTGTGTGTCGACACCTTGCTGAATACCGTGTTGCTATGGATATTGTAAGTGTTGCTATGGAAGGAGTTACTAGATGATGAGGAGCTAGAAGGCCTTCGCTCTAGAAAGACATCGTCATTAGGGCAGACAGCACCAGCTGTTGTATCACTTTGTTCAAGTGATATACAAATGGCCCCCTCAAGAAGAGGTTCAAAAATTGCAGGAGAACTTTGCCGATGGAATGTGTTTTTTCTAAGAGACTCAAGATGGGAGCAGTGTGAAGGGGTCTTCTCAGAATGTCGACGGATTCTCTCTTTAGCTGCCTGAGCGCCAACGCTGCCATTCATGCTGCGACTGCCGGAGTGCTGCCGCATCCTGCGCCTGCGTGACCTGGCAGCTGCACCTGTCACTGCATCATAGCTCTTGCTACGACTTCTGCAAGGGGTATAATTCTTTACCAGCTCCACCTCAATATCAATGTCCTTAGCCTCAATGGATTTCTGAAGAAATGCTTTGTAAGACTGCACGCTGGCATACACTCCTCCCTCAAGCCGCTGAATCAAAATGGAGCGATAAGATTCAAAAGGTTGGTTTGGCAATGATTTCACAGATGTAATGGTATTTTCATTGCAAGGAAGGCGCATGGAGCGAAAAGAAGTGAGTGTGTCGTACATGGATGTGGTGTCCGAGCGAAAATCCACCTCACGGTAGCCATGCTCACCTTCTGTGATGATGGTGTAATTTTGCTCATCATCTTCAAAGTCCAGTGTTCCTCTTGCTTTTCTGCGGTCCTGGTCCCGCATCCAAGAGTAGCACTTAACACACACTCCAAAGATAAATATGATGAATGCTAGCATTGGCAGCACAGCCAAGTTCACTTTTCTGTCAGTGTAGAAACCCTTCTTGGGCAACCAACCTGTGGTGTCATACCATGCTGATTCTAAACTCCTGTTTCTTGCATCCTGTTTGCTGTTTGGGAGAGATGTGTTGTCAGTGCCAGCCACAAACTCTCTTTGCTCCATGTGCTTCATCTTTGCAGTCTCACTGTTGCTGCTTGCCTGGTTAAGCATCGTAGAAAAAACTCCCAGAGTGCTCTGCTTGGCAATGTCTCTCTTGCTGACTGGCGTAACCAAAAAGGTTTTGTAAGGCGAGGGAATGTTCTTCCCATTTTGCAGAGATGCTGATGAGGAGAATGATACAAGACCACAGAAAACTAAAGAAAGGCTGGTGCCTGTCAACCACAGCATGACACTGTCGGGTAGAAGCATCACTATGGCACACGGACTACCAATCAACAATCAAATCTCACTGGGCAATGGGACCATGAGCAATGGGCAATTTCTGTTGGCAATCACTCACAGTTAATTCTCTCATAAGAAAGGTTGTGCAAGTCAGTCAGTTAAATAAAAGTTTATAAAGCATGCCACCTAAAGTTTTGCTTGACACACTTATTTAAAGAGAAAAGACTTGCTAGTTTCAGCATAAAAACATCTCTTTCTGCTGCTCAGATTAAAAGACTTGCTGTTGAAAAGTTGTGCTCCTGTGTGGCATGACAGCACTGTGCCATGCACCAGCGGAGTCCACAGACATGACAGGTCAGCATTGCATGGCTTTTGCCAGATGCTTACCACAGACAACACGTCAGCATTGTATGTTAATTTGCCAGATGATTACCAAACCTAAGCAGGAGATTTAAACTATGTAACATCTTTGCTAGGAGAAATCGCTATTTTCCTCCAGGTAGATGCCATTTCTGTAGGACTGTTTGCAAGATAATCCACATAGACTCTCCTTCCACACACTGCAGTCCTTTGACAAATGCCACAAGGTTGTTGGGAAGGCAACTCTTGTGCAGTTTCAATACACACCAGACTCATTAGCAATGCACCTCGGAATCCACATCTGCTTCAAATCTGCAGGAAAACAGAAGATGTCAAAGTCATATCATAAGAAACATAAACAAACTGCAATTAGCAAAGCAAGATCTGTTAAGATTCAAAAGAATATATATATATTTAAAATAAGTAAAATTTAATTCTGTCAGTGTGAGATAACTTGGACGCTTACCAAATAAATCTTGCAGCTGTCTTAAAGGCCTTAAGTTTATGAGTTCACGGTCAAAATATTTTGGTGTCATTTCAGCATTTAGTCATCGTTGCTGGCTAATCCAGCCTAGATAACCACAGAGTGATGCTGCATGCACAGCACAATCATGGTACTGCCAAGAAACACAATACAAGAGACAAATAACTCAATAAGTACTCGTTCATCAAATTCCGTCTTACTAAGTAATGCACATTTTCAACAAATATTATTATAAACAAATACACTTGTTTATCAAGTTCTGTCACAAAATAATTTTTAAAATGTTACTAGATAAGTCTTACTTTAGTCACGCACTGAAGGCAAAAATATCACCAACCACTGCCTGTGCAGGGGGAGTAACTGCATCACTTTTAAGGCATACACCACTAGTAGTGACTGCTTCAGGATGTTGGTCACAGGTTTAAAGTACACGTGGCAACAGTTTCTTAAAACTACAAGCTAAATTTAAAAGCTATAGTTTCTTTTCTAGAATTCTAAATAATAAAAGCATCCTCTTCAGAGGAGATGCTGGCCGCAAAGCATGTTTTCTTTTAAATACTACTGCCAAAGTCATTTAACAGTCAGTTTTCATGATGCTAACTAAAATATAGCTAAATGTATAACTGACTGTATAAGAAAGCTTAAAATAAAAGTTTTGCACCTGCAAACTGAAAAGAATGAAAAAGTGCTTGTCTTTCTTCCTCTTCTTTAGCACTGTTGACTTACACAGAAAAATTCAGTAAAAGATAACGGAAGTAAATGATGACTACAATACAAACACACATACAACCTTTTGTATGATCATAATGCCAGCATTTAAACACACACACAGAGCCAATGGATGCAATTGCCTTTGTCTTTACTGTTGTACAACACAGAAAGGTTAATTCAAAGATTTCTGACCAAAAAAATGACCCTAATGTGAGCACTGGTCCTCCAGCTGTTGCTAGTGATCTGAAATTCAAACTAATATTCAGTCCTGGCAGACAGAGGAAGGCAGGCAATATGAGAGGGTGCAAATGAGGTTGATACATCTCAGGATGACATGTATGAGACAGAATGAGACTTTTCTACTTAACAGGCCATCTAAAAATTTAATAAAATATAAGTGTTACCAGATAAAGAAAATGTCCATTTAAAGAAACATAGTTTAAGTTCTCTAGCCAAAATCTGAAAAAAGATACATAGTGGGTGAAATGCATACTCTTTAGCTCCTTTAATTACTGTTTGCAAGCCATGTGTTGCTTTCCTTTGCTAATGACATAGCCTTCCAAGATACATAACAGACCGGAGTAATCTAGGATGCATTGTGTCAAATCTACTCTTAGTCTTACTTCCCAGGCACCACTATACACAGCACACAGGTCTAAGAAAGAATGAGTGAGGAAGGGGAGAAAGAGTAATGTGTGAACATAAACATCTTAGCTGATTATAAATATATTTCACAGCTATGTTAAAATTTAATTGCACTAATACTTTGTTGCATATGAAAATGTTTACAACTCATGAGGTCTTTCAAAGCTATGAATGTAACAAAATATCATACCTATTTCAAGATCTCTATTTACTGCCAACAACGCATTTCATGGATCTCGACAGAAAAGATTTTTACAAGTGCGTGAGTACACAAGCTCGCGCGTGCGAACACAGGAAGGAAATAAAAAAAAAAAAACAACCCGGCACAGAGAGAGACAAACATTTTAAAAATGAGTCGAGAAGCATTTCTAATTGTATTTTAAGCACAGACGAAGTGAACGAGAACTGTATCCATGTCCCCATGCTGCTAATGCTATTACACAAAGCCAAGTATTCTGTGTCTAGATTATATCAAAGCTCCAGGCCGCTGCGAGCACCGTAGAAAAGATATTCGTGAAGCAGGTGAATCAGAACACACAATTTACAGCAAGAAATAGCCCCGCAGGTATAACTGAGTTGCATTTTGTATTATGAAGATTTAAATAACGAAGATTATTTTTTGCCTGAGCAGCAAGTATGCTGTTGTTGCACCGACCTCATTACTCGACCATTTGAAGGCCTCATTTGCACCCCACTGCTCAGCGCGCAAATACTGCGAGATGCGGCACTTAAATGATCACAGAAACTAAAGGAAATGCAATTAGCTGCTGTGTCATTACTAAATCTTACCTGAAGCTGTCTAAGAACACACAAATGACAGTCTGAGGTGCTGCAATTTCACCAGCTGATCATCGACTCGGCGCCGAACGATTGGGGACCGATTTCCGGTACGCATTGCGCCTGTCTGAAAGTTCAGAGGTCGCGAGGGATCGTCTCAGAAGATATTTGCCGAAATCGAAAGAACATATAGACTAGGATATATTGTTGGAAATGATAAACATGCAGTACAGCTAAGCGCCTAACCCTTGATAGCTATAAGGTGTGTGTACACTGTTAGCTAGGGAAGGTGCAATGAGTTGTAGTAGGTCTTATTGTGGTTGTGTGTGTATGATGAGCTGTAACAGTGTTTAATTTCCGAGGTAAAATCAAGAATGTGATTTTTCAGAATGAAGACGAAAACAATCTTCGTGAGACTAGTGTGTGCCGTCGCAGTGTATGTGGTGGTCCTTTACAACCGTTACATCGGTTTTATTTACAGTCTGCAGTTGCTTCCTGTACACTTGTCTACGATAAGGTCACCTCTAAGTGATACAGAGAAACAAAACGTACACAAAAGTGCAAGACTAGATGGTACTAGCATCTCCACTGGCGATGTGAGGGTGAGCATCAGGGTTCAAGACCATCAAACGATCATCAATTCTACCAGCGCTGCTACATGTAGTTCTTTTCCAAACTATACGCGTGAACAAAATACTAGCAACCCGGTGCAGAAGCTGGAAGAGGACTTCAACCCAACCTTTCCCATGCTTCAGTCTTATATTATGCACCGCATATGGCCTGTGTATAATTGGACAGCTACAGACGGGAAATCTCTGACAAATAAAACCATCATGTTTCACAACAAGCCGGACTGGATTAAACCAAACGGCAACCAATACTTCAACAACTGTGAAGTTAGCACGTGTTTGCTGACATCAGATACTAAGTGGCCTCAGACTGCGGACGCCATCATCTACCATATGCCGTGGCTGAAGGAAGTGCGACCACCGGAAGGCCGGCCACCCGGCCAGATCTGGATCGCTTACGGTTTTGAGTCACCGGTTTATCACTATTCTCAGTACAGGAATCCAGGGTGGAAGGACGTCTTCAACTGGACCATCACGTACAGACAGGACTCTGACCTGTTCCACCCGTACGCTATGTTGACGCGCCGGAAGGGTCTTCTGACGAGAAACTTCACGCAGGAGGCGCTGGAGAAGACCAAAAGCGTGGCATGGTTCGTCAGCAACTGTCACACACAAAGCAAAAGGGACGTGTATGTCAAGCAAATGCAGCAGGTCATTTCTGTAGATATCTTCGGTCGGTGTGGGTCCCAAAAAATGCGGGAAGACGTGCAATGATCTGCTAAACAAATACTACAGATTCTACCTCTCCTTCGAGAACTCGTTATGTCTGGATTACGTCACAGAAAAATTTATAAAAATATACGCAGATGTCAACATGGTGCCGGCTGTGCGCGGACGAGCAGACTATCAGAAAAGTTTTCCGCCTGGAACGTTCATATTTCAAGGGACCAGAGGATCTGGCTACCTACCTGAAAAACCTGGAAAAAGACATCGAAACCTACTCCACTTTTCTCATGAAAAAATATCCATACAGAACTTCATTAACGAGGACGTGGTGCAAACTATGCGAAATGCTTCATTTGAGAAAAAAGGGAAGTGGTATCCGAACTTTCCGGCCTGGCTGAATGACGGAATATGTAGGGATCCACGTGATTTGTAGATATGGGATTGATGATCAGGATCGATAATCATTTAGAACAGTGATGCCCAACCTTTTTCGGCCTGCGGGCCATATCCATTTTGGACAGCAGTGTCGCGGGCCACTTCACCGCAAAAATACAAAAAAGAAAACAAAAATAGAGCATATCCGCAAAAATACAAAAAAGAAAAAAAAATAGAGCATATAACATTTTTTATTATAAACAAGTTGTACTTACCATTAATTATGTAGTAATTAGTGGAATAGTTGAAGTTGTTTTCCCGAAACCAACTTCTGAATGTCCGGCCTCATCGTAGAGACACCAAGTCGGAGAACTGAATCGAAATGTTCGTCCACCGAAAAAAAGATTGGGAAACGCCCCTACGTGGGGATAAATACTTCTTCTTCCCTTTTTTCGCTTTTTTCGGTTTTTTTATTATTATTATTATTATTACTACTAATGCCGATTTCCTGCACTGTGGGCAGAAGTTTCGCGGGCCGGATGGCACCGCGTCGCGGGCCGGATATGGCCAGCGGGCCGTAGGTTGGGCATCCCTGATTTAGAACTTACAAACCACTTATAGGGTAGTCGTGACGACAAGGGTTGTCAAAACAAAAAAGTTTGAAAGAGCTAGTTTGAGGAGAAAGTACGAGTAGCATCCCACAAACATATGCAGATGAGGTAAGAAAGAGTGAGGACAGACTATAGAGTAGGTAGCGCAAGAGTGTGGAAAGAGTGTAATGTAATCTTGAGTGCAAATACCGTGTGAAATGTGTAAATACTGTGTAAGCTGCAGCGTTTTCTTGAGTTTGAATTGACCGTGTAGAGCAGTGGTTCTCAAAGTATTTCGGACCGCGGACCACTTTACATAAGTAAAATATATGGCGGACCACCAAGGCCTAAAAATCACTCTGTTCTATGAATTTCAAATTAAATTGCCGCATTTCTTTCAATACAATTCAAAACTAAATGTCATTTTGTGACAGTAGTATAGTAATAAGTTGACATAAAACACCTCGTTACTTGTTATTAAAATATTAATGCAAGGAAACATCACTTTGCTGACATATGACGACTGTCAGCCGCGGACCACCTGATTTATGCCCACGGACCACTAGTGGTCCGCGGACCACTTTGAGAACCACTGGTGTAGAGTATTTCACCGGCTCCCATAGCCTGACGGTCAGTCACGCACCAGGCTACGCAACAACGATGGACTTGTGTTTCTAGAGTGTAGAATCCCGGAGGTGCTTTACTACCATGACGACCCACCCCTTGAGTCTGCAAAGCATCCAGTTTCCGGTCTTTGTGAAGGCAGGTAGCGGCAAGTTTGTACAAAGTCTCTGTTTACTGTGAACACTTCCCACTACCCTGGGCTCTGTTGTTGTGCTTACTTGAATTTCATGAATAAGTAAAAGCGTTTACTACGAGAGGCGGGCAAACGGACCAGTCACATAGGCAACAAAAGTACCTTTTCAGGAACTTTTTATAAACGTTTATTTAAACTGACAAGATTGTAATGACAAAACAAACTAAACAATCAAATTTGTTTAATAATGCAGGGTGTGACATTAGGTTTGTTGAGTCGATTTTCAGCCCAGTGAACCAGCCACTGTTCAGGCATAAGTGCTGACGATTGCCATTCCATAAACTCAAGGATCAATAGCAGAGCTTCATTCCGGAGGTGGACAGCAGCGCAGGTGTTGTGTGTTTTCAGGATCACGTACACTGCTTCTGCCTTCCTTCCCAGAATGTCAGGGTTACCATGATGAGGTAGGTACACTAAGACTGAGTCGAAATAACTGCTGGTCAGAAACATTGAAGTTGTGAGTATTCCTGATAATTACTTGAACGAGCAGTAAAAAGATACTGCCACTTTTAAACAACCCTTTTTTAACAGCGCAATTTAAACTCATTTATATTCTGTGAAATAATCAAAGGTATTTTGATTGATACTGCGCATCTTCTGTAATCGTTGTACACTGATCCAAATCTAAGAAAGAGTAAGGTCATCTAACTCGACCAAAAAAACTGCAGCCGACGAAATCTGAAATCATCCCTCATTTATTGCTTTTTGTATGTTTTTAGCAATATATCGTTAGCAGATCGGTGTCTTCTGCCCCAGGAAGAGTTTTGTCTCCCTTAATATACGTTCAAATATCACTGGATAATATACTGGCATGTGAGTTTTTAATCGTGCGGTGTGGCCACAGGTACGCGATACCTGTATGCAGAACGAATCGTCACCACCACTCATTCGTTCCACGTGTGATACACTTGATTATTAATGTACTACCATGAATCTGTGTCCCTGGTCCGTGATGCTACTGGCCGCGATGGTGTTTGTGTGTGCTTGAGTGTAGGGGATAGGTGTATTAAGAACTTTATTTAGTGTGGTCAGCATGTATATGTATTCACCTGTATATTGCTAGTGCATGTGCACCTACAAATCTTACCTGTAACTGCCCGTTAATAAAGTTGTACAGTGACGTCTATCAGAAGGGGAGGTAACCACGAAAAATGTTCTTCCAAATGGTCTCCCTGGAAATGTGCAGACGTGAAGGACTTTAAACGTCGACCACAAAATTCATAGAAGTATTGTAAGTTAATCAGCTATTCTGTTTTATATTTCTGATTATTATCTGTTAAGTCTGTACTATTTGTTTTCAAAGCTGCGACTGTAATGTTGGGCAACATTTGTAAATCTACAGTAAGACTGATCAGCAGCAGCCATATTTTACTGATACACATTTTATGATATTTATAACTGGTAAAGTAGTTTGACTCGGTTAAAGTAGAATAATAAAATTGGCCATAAACTGTACTCAAATCTTCTAGTGGCTCTTAATTAACGTCTTAAATTAATACTGTGATTATTTTGGGAAATATGTCCGGTCAACACATTAGATCTACAGTGCATACGGGACCAGAAAGGAATCAGCAGCAGACGACATAAAGAAAGCCTCAATGAAGATGTTTAAATGTACCATTAAAAATGCTCTGGAAATATGGGAATACTATGCAGTGAATTTACTTTAACCAGGCTTTTCTAAATTAGACATGTATTTGTCCACCAAAGCAAACGTGACAAACACAGTGCCTGCGGAAAAGATGAGAGTGATGACTGAGGACAAGGTTACACATGACATGGACAAAATACAAAACATTCAAAACAGTTGAGTGAATATTGTGCAACTTTTGTCTCAACAATTGCTACTGGAATATTTTCTTTCAATGAAATCAAAATAAAACACATACGTACCTAATGCCAGGAAGTATTGTGAGGCGAAGTGTCAGATGGTGTTGTGGACTTGTCCATGCTAAAGCTATCGTCATATCATGGACGTGGATATTAGTTCGTGGTCATATCTATTGACTGCACAGACATTCGTCTTCTTTCATTGTCCATTTGAAAGAAATAACGGGACCCTCTTACTTCCCTTATAAACACATGTCAAAATGTAGAGTAAGCACCAGGCACGACTATTTTCGGTCGGTAGACACTCTTACTGAGTCAGATCAGCCAGCACAATGAGAGATGCACAGAGCTGCCAGCCTGCCACACTAAAACACGTTTTTGTTGTATGGAGTCGGTCTGACGCAGTATGTTTGGTAGTTAGATATTATTCATCGTGTTAAATGAATTCAGTAATACCGAAGGAGTTAAGTTGTAAGTGACAAACGCGTTATACTCTATAAAGGACAAGATAACACAAATATAACAGCGAGTGGTAAATAATTTTCAGAACACTTCTCTCATATGCGAGCTTACTGACAACACAGATGCCAAAGGTTTAAAGAAACTTTAAAGGTTCACTAGAGACCACAATATTTCCTTCAAAATGATTGGAAGCAGCTCGATACAAAATAGTATTTCAGAAAATGTGAATGAACCTCTGGTCAGAGGACTTTCCTTCCCCAGATTCTGACCCCACAGGTCAGTGTCATCGCCACATTCTCTCTACACGTGCAGCCGCCACTCGTGTCTGTGCGTTTGTTCTATCATGTCTTGATCGTTTAACTCCTTACTTTGCGGCTGCCCTGATTACTCTTTGTGTCTTCTGTGTTTTCTCTTCTTACTTGTCTGCATAGTTGTTTCTCCTTCCGTCCTTCGTATTCTATGTCTCCTACCTGTCTTAAGTGCTGATAGCATGCTCCTTCGTGAGCGTGATTACGCACTGTATAAATCCCATTATTATTATTACTACTACTGCTACAGCCATTGGGACAGTTGATTTATCTATAGACACGCGGGTTTGACCCCTTTCTGTACATGGCGGCGTTTGTAGACCTGTATTTCGAGAAGGGAATATTGTTCCCAGAATACAGCAAATGTACTCCAATATTTTAGGAAATGCTTTCTAGGAGCTCATCCCAGTTATTTGAAAAAAGTTTCGCACTGTAGTAGACTTTCAACGAGAGAAATACCATAGACCGCTTCTAATATATTCTCAATGGTAATGGAGCTACAGCGCTCTTGAATATCAGGATGTGAAATGTATTGTTGGCTTTGAGGTATTTGCTTCTTGCTTTGGTCGTACTGGGGTCTTGATTATAAACTTGCCTTGATTCAGATTCGCCTGCCATACCCCTACAGCAGTGGCAGGACGCGAGAGGGTAGACAGGAGGTAGCTCATGTGATACAGTTAGCTGCGGCTCGGTGTAGTCTCTTAGTGATATAAAGAATGTTGTGTTTTTGTGAGGTATGGTAAAGTGTTTTGTTCACAAAACACTATAATTACTTATGTTTATTTACAGGGAACACTATAAATGGTTAGGAAAATATTTTAAAAAACCAAAAGAACTTCATTAGAAAGCCAAAAATGTTTGAATAAAAAGGATATCCAGTCGTCTCCAAATCAGATGACAGAAAAAGCTGTCTGTGTTATTTATCGGCCACTTATATGTTAATAAAAAGATTTCAGTTTTTACAATTTTCGTAACAGACACAAAAGCCGCTGCCACATGTAATACAGAGCATTAGCTTGCAAGCTGCCAGTAGTGATCACTGCACGTCACCTACACTGCTCACTACTTCGGTTATTTATGGTTTTTCTGACAACACGAGAACCACCACATCCCCACACCCCCAACACATGAACTACCACACCACGACCACTTCACCGTCACCACCACACCACCACCACGGCAACCTCACTTCTACCGCCGCCACTACGTCTTCACCGTCACCATTTTCACCACCACACCACTACCACCACTTATAACTGATGATAGTGATGACGACAAACAGGTCACACGCCCCCAAGTCAGCTCTGTCTGTCTAAGCCTCGTCCTTAGTTATCTATTACACCGACAGACCATCGGACTTTTCCTTTTCTCTTTCTTGATAGCAAACATCTGTAAGAGGTAATAGCATCAGGACCATTATTTTAATCTCTTTGTATTAGCGTCAGGAGCTGTGACTTGTACAACGGCAGCCAAGAGCAGGATACGGGTAGCCACGAGAGCTTGTGAGGATGAAGAAATGAGAAGATTGTCCTCAAGGAATCACAAGAGCACCAGCAACTACACGCCTGACCACGCGTGTGATGACCTGGCAGATGAAGAGCAGCCGTCGATAGTTGGCAAGCTGACTGGCACAACTGTCTCCACACAAATGAAAACGGTACCTGCAGCATCTTTTTATGCTCTTTAAGTGACTGGTTATAAGTTAATTAAACTCTAAAAAAATTACAAATTATGTTTCTTAATAAAAGCATTTTTTTCTTCGGAATCTCACAAGTTACGATCCAAGCGTCCAGCGGTGCAGCAGAAAAGAAAGAAACGAAAATGTCAAGAGAGGCCAGAGCTTTGTTTCTCTGGAGGTCGTCTCAAAACGTCAAATGACCAAGGCACACCCTCAAATCTTCAGGATGTGTGCACTTCTACAAATGTTATGGTAAGAACTTGTTTTCTTTTTATGTTTGTGTGTTTGTCACTTAATGTTTACGTTTTCTTGTATAGATCTTTTCGATACAATTTCTTTTGACATTTTGTCTGAGTAGTTATACATATATGTGTGATCATCATCTTTTGGAATCGACTTAGTGAGGTTGTTTCAGTCTTTGAAGACCTTACTTCTGTCTGGATTACAACGAACCACAACCCATGCTTCTTTACATCATACATCGACAAGTAGTGACATTTCGGCATGTTCTGAAAACCCAGCAACTGTGCTATGGCCAGGGAAATCTTGCAGACCGACGGGAACCACAGACGGAAACGGAACAGCTCTTGACGATGATCTCACAAAAGGAAAGTCCTATGCAAAAAGTGAGGAAATCCCAAAGCTGTCAGTTTTCACTCAGTGTAACGAAAACGTGGTACCTTGTGATGAGAACCTTGCGTACAGAAGACATGAAGCCCTTTCCTCTGTCCAGACATCAACATCAGACGTGTTTAGAAATCAGACACTGTTTGCTCCAGGTCTGTTCAGTACGACGGTTGTTCAAGTTAAAAGCCTTGGTACTAATACTATGTCTAGCATACCAGCACAAGCCATGTTTAGCAAAACCATAAAAGATGGAGTGAGCCACCCTCAAACAGCCTCCATCACGAAGAGAGTGAGAAGGCGGAAGACTGGCCGCAAGGGCCACTCGAACAAGTCACGTGCACCACAGCTGCAGGCTAACTCCAGGACTCGCACAAAAACTCAGAGTGTGAATGTTCACGTACAGGAGTCGATTGGCTGGACAACTTCACAGGTAAGACGGAGGTCAGCACTGTGAAGTCATTGAAGTTAAGGGTGGGAGAGGGGGAGAGGGAGGGGCTTGCTTGGTTGTCTGAACTATTGGCGATAATTAACCGTTAAGTTCACCTATTAGCGTGCCAAAGAACGAGCGAATACATTGTGTAGGCTGCGAGATGAAAGGCGATTGAGCAGACAGTTGTAGAATATTTAATATTTCAAACTAACTTTGGGTTGTAGGATACTTAATATTGTAAACTTCGTTTAGTTTATAAAATACTTAATAGAATGCTTGATGTTTAAAAAAAATTACAATCTTAGCCGTGCTTTCGTTGCTGCTCTCTGGGTCATCGTTTGCAGACGTTCTCAGCATCGCCGGTATCTGCGATAACAACAACAGAGAAACAGCCGTTATCAGAGACCGAGACAACAGCGCAGCAGACAGGAGCACGCGCACTGCCAAAGGGCTTCCTGTTGCCTGAATCAGCAGCCTCTTCAAAGCAAGTCAGACCAGCCATAAATGATAGAGGTACCGACCTGGCAAAACTGCCACTAGAAAGTCAGATCTTTGATGGAGCTCAGCACAGTTGTATGTCTGACGAGCATTTCATGGGCAGGATTGCACATGATTCTGTTGGTCGCAGCCTCATCTAAACATGGCCCACAGAATTCGCATGTTGACAGGGCTATAATTATTACACGATCTCTCACTTTTTACTTTCACATTTTTTAGTCCGTAATTTTCACTTGCGAACAGGAACATGTCAGTGTTGATCAGTAGCTGTGTTGATCAACTGCTTGATAGCTTTGATCTCTTAGTTGCTGTGTCCTTGATTCTGTGTATACGACTTTGTTTCTTGCAAGTGTCGCTCACTCTGTGACCTGTACCATAAATGCCATGGATATCACAACACTTTGATTTTGACTTGTGTAAGGTGTCACTTTGCGTTCTGGGGTCAGTCTCGGTCTCACGCAAGCGTACGTTGACGTCATCTCGTCTGTCCGGAGCGTGCTGTTGGTGGCTGACGAGGAGTTGACTAGGCACAGCGATTGCAGCGACTTGCAGCGTTTCTGGGAGGCCGATTTCACCAACATCACCATGTCCCCCGCTACCTGGGCCTCTGTCGATATTTGGGAGTGACCGCCTACAGCCACCTCCTTGCTTCAATCTCCTGTTTTTATACCTCTAGTCTTGCCAGCAGCAGTTTGAAGAGTTTGGTGTTGGTTAGTTGAAGGAGTAAGGGACATACAAACGGCTTGAGAGGATATCAATGTTGTGTACTTCACATTACTCTGTTAACGAGTTTTCATTTTTGCTTTTTGTGACTTTTTTTTTCAAACGAAACAGTTAATAACTTACACTTCTTTTATTGCCGTTTTATGATGTCACTTGTGTGATGCAGTTTAAATGTGGTGCAGATGGATATTTTCTTTGCTGGCGGTCTTCGCGCGTCAGACATCTCCTGTATCTGTGCGGATCATAGTCACCTCTCTAATAAATACCCCAAGAAGTGGCAAAGGTAAAATGGCGCAAATATGTCTGCTTTGTTCATATGACCAGAAATAACATTGGGAGACGCTCCTTTAAGACATCTTGGATGGGAGTGGACATGGCGGTCGACAGAGAAACTGACTTAGACCGGATAAACTCAACATGCCAGACCTGCCAGCCGCCGCTCACGATAGGGACAATCATCCAATCCCTACCATGACTAATACAGGTCACATGACTAGACTCGACTGCCCAAAGTAAACACGCTGTTGTCTTGTCGTCCACATAGTCCTCCTCTTGCCGTTGGAGACGGAGGCAAGATCAGGTCACAGAGTACAATCTTGCCTGAAACACTCAGTTAAACGCATAACTCCTAACAACAGTCCACACAATGCCAGTCCTTTTTCACACCCTTCCCCCCTTTTCCACTTATTGCTACTTCCATGTTTGCCTTCCTTTTGCAAATTAACGATGCTCTCAATCCTTTTCACATGTATCCTCTTTACGTGGTTTTTTTTCGCATTTGTCTTTTATATTTCATCAGTACTGTTGAACTTCCGTCGTTCACATGTTGTTGCCTGTTCTTCTGTCCCTCGTATGTTCCCGCGTTTCGTTCTTAAGCTCTAAGAGCATACTCTTTAGGAGTGTGAGTACGCGCTATATAAATTTTGCATTATTATTATTACTACTGCTACACGAAACTGCCAATTATCGCTATTGTGAAGTAAAACTACAGTTGCTGTGCTACGGGCGTGACGATAGTGCATTACGGCAGCATTCTCTGATGGCAGTGTGCTACATGTGCCATACGATGGCAAGTATTCCTGATGTGGACGTGCAACAGACGATTCTAGAGCACCCCAGATATAGGTGTTGTGCATCATACAAATATTGTTCCCCATCTATGCTATTTTCTGCACTAATGCAGATGGCCCGGATCTTCCAAAAGTATATTCACTGAGTAAAAATGAATAAAAGATGTGAAAGAACAAACAACATATTCCAACCAATTTTATTATACAAAAAATACAGCCAGCCGGCGGGCACATCATAAACAACATTATTGTTCAAAGAAATTTATTCACGACTGGCGTGCGGGACAAGGTCCACTTCAAAAGTACTTCACGTCAAAAGCCAGTTGTAGTGCAGCCACTCCCCAACTGCCGCTTGACAAGTAAGCTATTGTGTGAATACTTCATAATCTTCAGCTGGGCCCTAATCCTGAATGTCTCTCACAAACTTCAGCATTACAATATGTCTTCGTAACAGCTTTCAGCATTACAGGTATTTGATGTCTCATATTCTTCAGCGTTCCAGGTATTTCATGTCGCCATCAGCATTAAAGTTGTTTCATGTCTTCCTCATAGCTTTCAGCATTGCAGATATTTCATGTCTACCTTCTAGAATTTAGCATTTCAGGTATTGCATGTCTTGCTAAGCTTATTAGAGCAAGTCGACCCTCGTTTGTCATCTGGGTTCAGATCTGTTTCCCTCCCTCCCTCTCCATCATAGTGCGCTAGGTTGAAGCACTTTGTTACGAAATCAACCAACCAACCAACCAACCAACCAACAAAGTACTTCATATACACGTACACATATCAGGGCGCGCAAACATTCCTTGTCATCCTAGACCAGAGACTTGCTGATTCTCCAGCTGAACCACCTGATGAACTGTCGCGAGATTGAAAACAGTATCCACAAATAAAATGTTCTTTAATAATTTAATATACTCATTGCAAATGATCTGTGATACTAGATTTCACTACTAAAAATAGAAAGACAGAGTAGTAACAACATGCCACATCTACCCAGCTACTGAGGCTAGTGAGGTCATAATCTGTCCTGGAAGTGGAATCGTGTAGTGTCCAGCACCTTGCTGAAGTCTGTGTCGAACAACTGGCTCTCCTCTTCGGTCAGATGGTTCTCCCAGTCGCCCACCTTCCCTGAAAACATCAGCTGCGTCAGCGGGAGAAAGTAAACAAGTGTTGATGTTATTTCGCGATTCATACAGCGATACACGCATGACAAACGAGTTTCCTCCCTATTCTCTCTCTCTCTCGCTACTCATTCTTCTCTACACTTTGAAGTTACCAGTGTGTACCTTCTGGTCATTGACAGGGTGGAGGCTCTGCTCCCGTACCCCTTAGTATCTATAGTTGAACATTTACTGTTCCGGCTTCCAAGGGAACGACCTTTTCCACATATGGTAGATTGTTCAGTACTAAAACTTTCAAGAATAATTTTTATCACCTAAACTATGTTATTTCTCCTGTAGAATACGACAAATATCATTTATTAGCCTGTTAGTGCTAGCCTCAGCACCACCTCTACTACAGAGAATAAAATGTTAACAGTGAGTACTGGATGTATGTACAAGGTCCGTGATTACATGTACAGTATGCTCACCTAGTGTACTCTGTTAATTACTGACAGGTCTAAAGCTTCTGCTCAAGTTCCCGCGTCAGTGCTTCATGGGGAGAGGGGATTGAATCCCACACACATTTCACTGCACATTTCGCCTAGCACACAGTGTCCTGCATCATCACACCCGCCTAGCACACAGTGTCCTGCATCATCACACCCGCCTAGCACACAGTGTCCTGCATCATCACACCCGCCTAGCACACAGTGTCCTGCATCATCACACCCGCCTAGCACACAGTGTCCTGCATCATCACACCCGCCTAGCACACAGTGTCCTGCATCATCACACCCGCCTAGCCCATGCAGCGCACTAGCTCGTGCTACTCAATCGCCACTTACCCTTGCGATACAGCTTCTGTCCAATGGGCATGCCAAAGAAGGCAACCTGCTCTTTGATTTCGTCTACTTTCTTCATCTTACTGAAGCTGCAAGCCTCCACAATGTCTTCCACTAGCTCCTGGGTCACATCGACACCGAGAAACTCGGCCAGTCGCCGCACACTGTCCCGTGGGTCCTGTCCGACAGTCAGAAGCGCACAAATACGCTTACATTGCTAGAAAACAAATAGGCTTACATTGTTAGAAACAAAATAATTAATGCTTCCACAAGATACTATGACACTCTGTACACAGCAATTTGTCTTGCTAATCTGCCTCAGGTGAGGATAACTTCATCTACTCGCATTCAACAAAGTCTGCAGCGAGACTAAAGCTTTAACCTACCTCTCTCTCTTTTCAACTTTTCCTTCCGTTAATTTATTTTTTCTTTCTCTCTAGCTCTCGTTTTCCATCTTTCTCTAGGGATTAGTGAGCTCATGGAAGAAGATGGCTGCACGTTACCTTCTTGATGTCCTCGTAGGCAATGTTGAAGACAGGCACGCCAGGGTTGTCCTCCATGAAGCTGTTCATCTGGTTCAGAAAGTGGCCGTAGTGGCCATATATCACTGTCAACATACAGCCCCGTCAACCCACATCAGCTGTGCTTGTCAAGTTACTCGAAAACAGGAGCATATAGCAGCATGGGCACACACACACACTAGTTAAATAGTCAACTGTAATAGTGAGAGTAACAGTTGTCAATGTACAGTGGTACATTAGTAAGTAATCACCTGGCAGGTGAGATAAGTGTAGATCCGATAACCAGGGGCACCCACCATTACTAGCAATGCTTGTTTAGTGGGAAAACGTGAAAGTCACTCATGAAATACAGGTGCAAATGACCATTGCTTTTACTACATCTTGCCGTGCATCATCGCTAGAGTGCCTAAGTCTCATTATCCACCTATCCCGGCATACAAGAGAGACTCAAGTAGTGGCAGGCAGGCAGTGGGAAAAGCTGGGAGGAGAGAGAGAAGGACAAAGCTATGTGATGTGAACTAAACGGAAGCCATTGCGTAATTAGAGGCTCATGTTAAGAATACAATTGTTGAATAAAACACAGCAACACCGTGACAACAAAAGGAAACTTACTGCCGAGGGAAGCAAGGTCTGCTGACTTCTGTGCGTCATGTCACTTCTAACCCCACGGCTAACGGCTAAACGAGGCTAACACTAAAGCGACTGTTTAAGCGGGGTTATCGAGAAAACCAGAGACTGACCTCTGCCCGTCAGGAAGGCTTGAAGACACTGTTGCAGAGAGTCAGCGTGGCCACGCACCAGAGGGAACTGACGCATGTGATGATACATCGACACCATCACATCCTTGGGATTCCGGTACACGTGTACGACCTTCACTCTTTCCGCCAGGATCTGCTGAACGGGCAGCATGAGGAAGGGCAGGTGGGTATTGAGGATCCGGGGAGACGGCAAGACGTCCAGCTTCTTCACCGGCGTCAGGTCCAGCATCAGCAGCTCTTTGGCCCGGGACTCGTACTCTGCTTGTTCCTTCAGCAGCATTGCTGTCATTTCCCACACCCAGTGGGTACCTGGCGGTTACCAGCGAAAATATTAGTAAACTTTCTGCTTCCCCTACCCACCGTAATCTCTTTTCTTTCCCTCTCTCTTCTTAATAATTGCTATGCCATCGTTAGTATAATCACCTATCTACGTTCATTAACTAGTAATACATCACCAACATATTTATTAATAAGTGCACAGCCGTTGGTAATTTATCACAGGACATCACCCACCCTTACTACTTCAGATACACTATACTTAATTATCATCACCTACCCTGACTATTCCATGTACACAGCATTACCTACCTGCTTTCGGGTATGCGCATATGATGACATCATCACCCCGCAGCTTCATGGCTCTGATGCTGTTGAGATGTTTGCTCCACGCATCTCGGGTGAGGTAGAAGGGTGGGAGGGGCAGGCCGTCTACCTCCACCAGCGGCACGCGGCAGTTATGAAACCACCTCCGGGCGAAGTTCATTAGCTGGTCAGACATGGTAAAGTCCGCAGACAAGAGGGAGGTTGCAACACGTCAACAGTTGGATAGATACACCCGACAGACTATAGGGTGTACTGTCGTGTCGTGTTTGTCCAGGTGAAACTCACTCACCAACTCTGAAACGAGATGATCAAATTTCAGCCATTGGATTTTTTACATGACTTCAGGGTTACATAATATATGATCGGAACTGTAAGAAGATATAGAGGCGGAACGTACAAAATATGTTGGTACACTGGTTGCCACAAATGGCTGTCAGTAAATTACACTCTTTCTGCGAAAGGTACGCATTCTAACAACAACAACAACAACAACAACAACAACGTGGAAATTTTTGGCTGTGAAGGTTGTGATTTACTGGTTTATAGAGACTGCAACTTTATCAATACCAGTACCATCAGCCACAAACTTGAGTGTGCAGTAACAGAAAAGCAAGATGTAACAAAAACTTTCTTGACAAAAACTGGACAAAGAAGCTTGACACAGAAACTGGATACAGAAACTTAACATAGAGTCTTGACTGGTCACTAATTTGACGAAGAACTTTAGACAGAACAATACAAAACAAACAAAAAAGTACGTTTGACCGGCTTGCAATGTACTGATGTCAAAGAAATACAATATTAAAAAATAATCTATATTTTAAAATTCATTTATGATGCTAATTTTGTGCTTGTTATCTTTATATTTTCAAGTGTACGCACGTCGTCTTCAGTTTTAGTTTGCAGTAAAACATTGCATTAATTAATGCTGGCAAATCTGTGAAAGTAAGCCCCTCGAAAGCCGAAGGCCGACCATAATTACATACATATTATATTCCCATTGCCATATGTGTACTCGGTGCACAGTATTATATTGCGGGACAAAAACTAGTACTTTGCAACTTTCGACACATCGCCTGTCTTTTACGCATCGTGAAGTCGATACTTCTAGAAATATGAAGCAATGAACCAATGAGCACGTGCCTTTAATAAAATCAGAGCCGCCGTGGGGCCGTCATGAGGTCACCTGGTTAGTGCATGAAGTCTCCTCTGCCATTAGAAGTGTGGAAGCCGTTGTTGTCTATCGTCTAGCTTCCTTGTCCGTCGTCTAAGTTTGAAACTTAAGGACCGTACAAAATTATAAAAGATAATCAAAGCTCCATAGAAATATTCAACCGCATGACTTCCCTCCCTACAGATATCAGGAGGCATACCTACCAGAGGTAAAAGCTGTCAACCTTCGCATTAAGACGGGTATGTGCATCTCTCCACTTACCTGTTGCAAACAGATCTTTGTTAATCTCTGCAGTAAATGAGCTGTCTTCTCTTTCCTCCTCACAGCAGAGGTGGACACCAAACCTGTACCCACTGACCTCTGGTTTGCTTTGACAGCCCAGGAAATGCCTCACCTTGAAATCAAAGGATCAAAGCTGCACTCCTCCGGGGTATAATGATCAGAAATACAAATTAAATGCGAATGATTTCATTTCTATGCACACCCGAAGACATACAGAACAACCATTTTCTGTTAAGATAACAATATGTACATTCAATTTAGCGAAGTAATTTTTAACCGGCTTTATAAATGTCCTAAAGATCTGCTTGCTAGACGATCATCAGCACGTGTCTGCACACCTGACACAATCCTGACGTCTGCACTGTCATGTGATGTTATGGCCGACAGCATCTGACGTGACATGGTGCACGAGTCATCCTGACGGTTGGCATCACGCGAGGTTTTCCCCCCTACTCCTATTACCCCTATTAATTGCACTTTTCTCCTCTGTCAATGCCTGAATTGTCAACACGGTAGTTACCCGTTTTCCGATTTCTGCTTTTTCTCCTGTGAGCGCGGGTATTAGTCCATTCCTGAATGCGTTTGTTTTTGCTTGACTATGTGCCTACGCTTGGCTCATCTACAAGTCCTGTATACATTGATTGGCCGTGTAAATAACGTATTCAAGTACCATCAAAAACCTGACTACACCTTTTGGTCGGCGAAAGAGTCCGTCACTCTTTGATTCTCTAACCTGTACCGCTACTTGCTTTGTGACCCGTCACGCCTTTCACGCGCTCCACCTCAAAACTGTCTTTGGTTATTTAAAGTCAATGTTTTTGACACTAAGCATCCCGACACCCTGACTTAGCTGACATCACGAATCGTAAGATGACATCCAAGGACTATCCAAGATCACGAGGGTTTTCGAAAAGTCGAAAATTGTCGAGAACAGACAACTTGAAAAAAACTTAACTGTGATTGCGCATTCACGAGGTTCTAGGTGCACGTGCTGAACTTGTGTTCAGGGCAATGGACATATGTCTGTTGAACTCGTCAGCAATACTTCATTATCTTTGGAGTTCGTAGTAATGGTACTGAACATCGTGATAAGTACTCTACAGATGTCAGTTTGTGTGGCACCGAGCGGCGGTCACCAAGACAAACACCTGCCTCAGTTTCCTCGCGTGCTTCTGTGTCACTGCTGACGACTTCTTCACTCGAAATTTGCTCGTGATGCATGCGTGGGGGTGCGTGAGCTTGGGTAGTGCGCAGGGACGTTTTCAGTGCGAGTGGTTCAACAGGCCCTGGCTTCTAATGGTCTGACAGATAAAGTGGTCTGATGTAGCAGGTTCTTGACCCAAAAGTCCACATTCATCAGTCAGATGCTTCTAGTTCTTCTTGAGGGATGGAAGGCGTATACTTCAACTAGATCTCTACTCTGTGTGTGTGTGTGTGAGTGAGAGAGAGAGAATGTGTAAGAGAGAGAGTGTGTGGAGGAAATGATACTTTGTGTGCTCGCGCATGACTGAGTCAAGTGTTTTGACCACAACTCAGTGTGCTGACAGGTATATACACAGTTGTTCGTTAGAGTACACCCCTACACCAGTCGTAAAGTGTAACATGTAACTTCACTCAAGTCCGCAGCCAATGCCAGACTTTACAGCTCGTTCACCTTAGGCGTTGCTACAACATGGGTTCTACTTGCTGCGTCACGGTGACAGGCGCTAGACCTTTAGACTCCTGACTCATGCCAACGGACTGGACTTATTCTCTCATGTTTAGAGCATCGACAACTAAACGACGGAGATGATGATGATGATGATGATTATTATTATTATTATTATTATTATTATTATTATAATAAACCGCATCTCCCGCATCACAAGTAGGTGAAGTATCTAAGTGCAGCACACACACACGCGCGGGTTGGCCTTTAAACCCAGTTAATGGACAAGCCATGTGTTACACCCGGGTTGGCCTTTAATCAGTATGTGACGCTGCGCTGACGACATTAAACACACGGCAGTGATCTCATCATCTAGTGACGCAATTCGGCGTGAAAATGACGCTTGCTGACGTCATTAGCGAGGTGGAGACACTGTGTGCAGTCAACTTGTCAAACGCCATCAACGTGTCGCACGGCTGCTGCAAGAAAGACTTTGTGTAGTCAGCTTCCACACTTGGCAAACGCCAGCAAGAGAGACTTTGATAGTCACAGACTCCATTTGGACGGCCAGCTGGCAGGACGGTTGGAGATGTCGCTACAGAGGGACCGCGTGCTGATGCTACGCTCTCTACCTCAGGACCAAACCATCGGCGAGGGGGGCAAGATGAAGGAGGCAGAGACTATTATCCTGCCAGACCCCGTATTCACGTGTCCTACAACGTACGTGCCATCTTGTAGTTACTGAGCAGTCGAGCTTCTCCTTCAATTTCTATGTCAAGCTTCAAAGCTTCTTTGTTAGACTTCTGTGTCGAGCTTCTACCTCTCCTTTCTCTTTCAAGCTTCTATGTCGTTTCTGTATTAAGCTTTTCTGTCAAATAAGCGCTGTTACGCCTTTTTGCTCTTGTTACTACACACGGAAGTTAGTGGCCGATATAATGTTAATGATAACGGTACAGCCTTACTTAAGCGATTTTGACAAACATAAGATTTGTGCAGTGGAGACCGGAATACAGATATATAAATGATGGTCTATGGCTCTATGCAGTGGAGACTGATACTGACATACAGGTGTATAAATGATGGTCTATGCAGCCCCCTGCACCGCTGTATGGGCCACCACCGCCTACCTGTCCTGGGTGAAGACATACACGGTGACCACCCTGATCCAGGTTAGCAGCTTGTTTGACCATGCATGCCACAATCTATAAAAATGGTCAAATAAGATAAGACTTTATTTATCCTAAAGGGCAATGAGAAACAGCTCTATATGAAAGCACAACAACAATCAACAATACCATACACATTCACAGCCATTCCCCCCAAAACACCCTCATACAATCAACAATAGCATGACACATTCATGTCCGCTCCACCAACATACAGTCATGATTCAGGCTTACATATGATCTACATTCATTCGCACAAAGTAGCCTTCATAAGTCACATGGTCGAAACAGCGGACATCCTCAATGTGTTGGTCCTGCATGCAGAGAGAGACACACAGGATACATGGCACGATGAAAGTTGATGAAACCTTCTCATGCATGTCGTCACGTAGCATTGACTGTCAGCAGTGTCTAACAATGTCAAGGTCACTCTGGAACTTCCCATTCACTTTGGAGTAGTATGTACAACACGTTCAGCTGCTCTTGTCCTTCACTGGTAAACTGCTGTAAAACAGATCAACGAGAAGAAGAACACACTCTCTATATGGGATTTTAAATTTTTTTAAAGAAATCTTTGCAAGACCAAGAAAGACAACCTTCCGGAGAAGGATGTGTTGTTGAGCGATGGCCTCACCGTTGGTATCCCAATGAAGTCTCCTGTCGAAGATGGTGCCAAGTACAGTGTCCCCCTTCTCGTCATGGATGACTGTCAATGGACTTGGAGGGGAATTCCAACAGAATTTAAAGACCATCTTTATTGGTTTTACTCATATTGAGTTCTAAGAATTGTCATCGCACCAAACAAAATATTCATCCAAAGCGACACAATGGGTATCTACTGGCCTGCTAAGAAGAGAGAGCAGTACAATGTCATCAGAGACTTCAACAAGGCTTTGAACTTCGTGGTTACTATGACAGCTGTTGATATAAATCCAGAGAGCACTAAAGCGGGTCTAGGCAAATGCCTCCAAGTTGGGTTGCACAGAAACGTGATGTTTTACAACAAATAGCAGACACATGATGTTCTTATCATAAAGCATCACTTTGAAGTTTCAAAATGTGATATATATATATCCACACACACACACACGATTGTTATTATGTGACATATTTCTGGTTTGTATGTGTCATTGTTTGTATCAAGGCTCCAAATGCCCCTCTGGGCTTATATCTGAATAAAGAAAAGAAAAAGAAAGAAAACTATGACATTTATAGCGCAGACCTACCTCCTTGTTTGTCTTGTCCAAAGAAGTAGACATTGTAGAGACGAAGTAGATATCAACCCAAACTATATGATGTACTTTATAAAGAATGTCTTGATTTGTGTCTCTCTTGTCCAGAGTATAAAGCAGAAGAGAAATCCACCAAGATGATCACCTCTAGTACACAGACTGCTTAAAGACCTATTGGATGGAGGTGGCAGTTGGATCACTTCCTGATGCTGTCGCTGTCAAGTAGTTCACCATAATGTGCTCTGTTTGCTGTCTGCTTATTTTGTCCTTGCGTCTTCCCTTTCTCTCAAGGTCGGTTAGTTTCCATGTGCTCTCCTGCTTTTTCTGCAAACTTTCAAGTCACTGAAAACCAACTCAAAACTGGTTTAGTTTTTGATATTCAACGTCATTTGAATTTCCAATGTCTTAAGTATGATAATGTATGCAGACAGATCTTCTGCAAGGTATTGTTATCTGCAGACAAAACACCTCACACTGACAGGCTATGCTATTTGTCTTGAATGTAGGTATGCTGCTCCTAATCATATAATTAAATTATGGATGTGACTAATTCCTGTTTACTATTGTATTTAGCTGCAGCAAAGATATTATCTGAAAAAGCTCATTGTCTTTTTATATATGTCAAACTGAAGCTCTTCTTACAAGCTTGTCATCAATAAAACACAAGTTTACAACATCACCACCCACCAGGAACTTCACAATAACTTTTTACTTGTCTTTTATCTAGATGGTTTGTGTAAATATTTTTTTAAAGAAATGCACTTATAAACAAATATGCTAACATATCCATCTACTCTTCTCTCCATATTTAGATCACGAAATAGCTTCTGTGCAGCTGACTTGTATGAGATTACATTAATGTCATCTGCTCGTAGCTAGGAAGTAAACTGTATTCATGATTGAATAAATTCCTTTTTCACATCATCACAGCATGGTCGCAATCGATTCTAACAAGCACAAGAAGACAATAGTTTTCTGTTTATTTACAATATATTTTCAATATGTCATCAACATATACAAAATGTTCATTCACCATCAGTTAGAAAATGAGATACTGAAGTTGGGAAAAATGTCAGCCATACCTCAGTACTTAAAGCTGCTTACATCTGCATTTTTAAGAGAAAACTGGATGTCTCTAATGATGACAACTAAAGTAGTGGTGGTGATACTGACATAGTAGTGAAGGCACTTGTCAGTACCCAGGTCAAGTGCAGCCATGTGCATTAAGAATCAAGGTACTGCTACAGCGAGAATCACAACTGTCATGATCTAAACATCAGTCACACGAGTACCTGTACAGCCACTCGGGAGAACCCACAGCCCAGTTGTGTGCAGAAACTACTGTATGATAAGCATTGGATGTGTAAGCAATTCTCCTGCCTGTCAGTATGATATCAGTCAAGCAAACAACTACCCTGTGTATCAAACATAGTCTTAGGACAGACTATCTTGTGCATCAAAAACAGTTTTGTGACCGAATGTACTGTGTATCAAACATAGTCTTATGACAGACTATATTGTGCATCAAAAACAGTTTTGTGCCAGAATATACTGTGTATCAAACAGAGGTTTGACAGTATGTTATTTAAGAAACATCAGTTTCATGACATGATAGCTTGTGTATTCAATTTCAAAAGTTTGAACAACACAAATCTGAAACCTGTGAGGTTCCTGATAACAAGCAACAAGTGCAGACTTCAGCTTTCATGGTTCTTATTTATAGGCATATACAACTTTAACAAATATACCTTTTGCCCAGGTAAAAATGTATATGGTTCCTCATATAAAAATGTGCTTGATGTTAAAAAAAAGTAATGTGTACATACATTTATACATGAATATACACATTTATATGTGCATTATAATAAATGGATGACCCCTAAAAATATGATTCTAGTCTTGTCCAAATGCACAAGTAAAAGATATTACACGTGTTAAAATGCAACAAGCAGAGGCATATGCCCGTGACAATTGCAGACACCATGAAAAACTGCCGCTCAGCTATGGACGCCAAATGATACTTGTTAGAATACACTTTGTCATGAACTGAAGGCTGCGCTAAAATAAAATTTCAAAAAAGAAAGATTAGGCCCAAAACTGCTGATAGTCAAAGGAACCTGAGTTAGATGGCTACCCATATCTCTATAGTCTTGTGTCTGTGGTAGTTGCTGCCCTTGCCACTGAGATATACTGATTATACAGCCGAGTTTCTGGGACATTCTCAAACATTTCAAGACGTTTGCTGATATTTACAATAAATGTATATTTATAATTGATTTGTTCTTATTTACAGTTATTTGCAGAACAATAAAGAAATGTGCCATAGTAACATATACCACAGTTCATCAGCTCAAAAGGAATTAAAAGATCATTATGATACATCATTGTAAAGTAATGTGCCTGTTGTGAGTGCTTCATTCCTCCAGAAATAAGAGGCTATGACATATTACTTGAGAACTAAGAGGCTAACTACACTGGCATATTACTTCAAAGATTTGTACTGAGTACATCATTATTTAGCTTCATAACAAAGAGAAAAAGTAAATTGGAAAAAGCTCGTAAAAGCTTGTAAACAAATATTTATGCCTTTGTCAGTTTTTTCTTGAGGTAGCACCAAATATAGATGGGATGCACAAAGGACACCAACATCAGGACCAGAAGAAAAACATTGATCTGCAGCAGAAAGCATGCATCTCTTGTGACATCTAAGAATTTCACTTCCTTTGGCCTCTAAGATACAGCAATTAAAATACATGGAATGTGAAGCATACTCTGTAAAGACACAAAGAGCTATGCACTCACAACATGTCTCTCTTTCTCTCTCACACACACATAATGATTAATAAATACTTTGGTAGACAATAATATGACCCTAAACATATACACCATCACTTACAAAAAATGGATCTCCATTGAGAGGCCCCTGCATGATAAGAAAGAGAGGGTACTGCAGGGCACTGAACACCGCGGAGACTGTTAGTGTGATGCCAAATAGCTTGCCAAAGTGTTCGTTAGGAAACCTGCAACATCAGCAGATTAAAAAGGTAAATAACCCCATAACTGAAAGGCTGTACGACAGGCGTGCCCAACCTACGGCCTGCAAAGCCTCATCTGGCACGCTCATTTTAACCAGACACAATATAATTTCAGTTTTAATGGCATTATTCTGGCAAAACCACCGTGTTCTGACCTGCAAGATTTTATGTTATGTCTAATGTGGCCCTCGGGGCTAGAACAGGTTGGGCACTACTGCTGTAGAAGAAGTGACCTGAAAATGGTTCATCACGTCAAGAACACAGCTTGTCAAAGATGTAGCCCAATATTCTCTTTTTTGGGGGCAGTTTTGGGCAGATTTAGGCAGCCCCCTTTAGCCCATGTGGTTCCAATGTCCTGCGCTAATTGGGTATTGAACCAAAACACTTTCAGTTCAGATGCTAGTGCTCTAACCACTCGGTTATCTGCTTCCCTTAAGAGTATGTGGCATTGTGGATACAACTGTGCTAGCTAAAAGTATGTGACATAGTGGATATGGTTATGCTAGCTAACATGAGACATTGTGGAGATGATTACGCTTGCTAGGAGCTTGCTACCTAGTGGTCTCACTTTAATGCAGTCTTTTGTGCACAGCACATCGGGAAATGAGTTCTACAAATTCAGTTATTATCATAACTCTTGCTAACCAAACAAACAGTATCACTCACGCATTGGCAACAAAGGCTGAGTTCGGGCCATACAGGAAGGAGCGGTGCAGTGTGTGCAGCAGGCAGGTGATGTACTGCAGTTGTAGGACAGGGATGAGTGTTCCCACAGTCAGCAGCACTGACACTGTGCTATTTAAGATAAAGGAGGCGATCGAGGCATGCAGTCGCTCTGTAGAAATCATTATCAAAGACGTAAGTAATAATTTGATGGAAAACATTATTGTCTTTAGATATGAGAATAAATAGTAGCAATATGGCATCCTGCTATGTGGAAAACATCCCCTGAAGGACAGTAAAAATACAAATATAGTAAAATGCTGCTAAGTTTCATGATCTTGCCATCAGGATGGTAAAGGTAAACCACATTTGTTCTCAGGGTCCTTAATAGAAAAAGACTAGGTTGACAAAGGCTGTTCACAAACACATCTATGAACCACATTTTTTTCATTGCTGAATTTAAATGAAGACAAATTCATGCAATACGTTTCTTCATGTCTGACACACAAACTCACCATATCTAGGATTGCCATATCTGTCACCACCTCTTATTTTGCGATCCATTAGACGTCCACTCAGTGGAGCAGTAAAAATCCCAAAGAACTGCATGGCCGCATAGGCTGAGGTATAATGGCTGACTGAAACATATCACCTTTTGTAGGGTTATAATCTTGGGAGTTTATTAAAAGCATGAAGCATTCAAGTATTTAAAGAAATGTGACTATAAGACTATGTTAAATCTGAATGAATGATAGAATGGGACAATAAATTTAGGTGTTCTAAGTGGGTAAGACAGACATGTCAGCGTATGATGTCATAGGACTAGTAAAGGTGTGAGATCAACATTCAATGATTTCACTGAATCTTCCCCAGAAATGGCAACTATGTTGCCTGTTACTGTTAACATTATTTGTGGGTACTGCCTGTTACTGGTGGACCTGATACAAGCGGCAGCCACAGCTGCCTCTATACCATGGTACAACTGGATGCAGTGTAGTCAGGTTGTTCTAAGAGTGAATGTGCAGAGTTATAGCAGAGGCCAATTAGAAGTCTTACCCAATGACTTATCTCCACAAGCCAGACGAGTGATCCACGGATTGAACATTCCCACAAAGATCCAGCTGCGAAGACGCTGAACACACATCCACACAAGGTCTGTTATAAACAGGGGAGATAGCGCCACTTGCCTGAAAGTCTTACTGTCAGTAGGCCTACCGTCAGATGGTATGACACCATCCTTCTCTTGCACACTCTGCAACCCCTCGCCTTCCTCTGCTGCATCCAATTTTTCTGGATAAACAGATTCATGGTTGGCATGTGTGTTGTTGCCATCAACATCGGTAACAGCCAAGGATTCCAGCAGCACAGCACTGCCCATTTCATCGATGCGATATTCCATCTTGGCATGGGTATTATTGGCGCTTTTTGTTTTGGCATGTAGCCTTCGGCAGACATCAGACCGCAGGCGGTAGCTTGGGGGCAGGGGGCTTGGGATGTGCATGCGAGGCAGCAGGAAGAAGGTGCTGCCTGTGAAGATGAGGAGGTACAGTACAGAATGGCAGATGAACATGTAGTTGATGGAGAAACCACCCTCATAAGCTGCCTGGAAAAAGCACACAAAGGTTTCCACTAGGGCACTTGCTTTGCATCCTATGCCTAAATAACTCATATGCAAAAGTAAAAGACCTAGGGTCTTCTGCTGTCTTCATCTTACCTTAAATGCAAGGAACACTGCAGAACTTGTGTCGTAGGAACCTGAATAAAGGGACATAACTGTTGATTTCAGGCCTGGCAGGAGTGAGCTGATTTGGAGGTTGGTCAACAGAATCTGGTAGCCACCATAAACAAGCCCAAGAAATCCAGGATACAGCAAGTGTGGACTGGCTGGCAACAGAAATTTGGAATGTTAGGGAGCTACTGGTGAAGACATTCTCTCAGACCATGATCAATGCAGCAAAAGAACTTTGTCTTGTATGTTACTCATTAATTTGTAGTTGCTTTTTAAGACATCCTATTCTAATGTACTCAGCCTGTTACTAACACTGCTTCCTTCTCTAGACTGACCCCGTAATCAACCTTTCCTTGTATCCACTAGATCATAAGAATCCATACTTCCTGCCAGATATATCCTAGAACCCTTCAATGAACACATCTACAAGAAGAAAACAGACTGCAAAAGTATTTTTACAGTGGATAATTTTTTTTACTCATAAATATCATTTTGAAACAGAAAAATTGGCTGCAATAAAGAATTTTAACTTGTACTTTGTTTGCATGTCAAGCATAAATAAAAAATGCTTTCACTGGAGAAGTGAGACAGCACATTACTTCTGTATCAAGAATATTAAACTCCAAAGCATTGCTAATATCTTACATTCAACACATTCAGTATGGTCTGACTTGTAAATGATATATGTTACTCATACATGATATACACAACTAAATGAGAGTGTTATTATGTACTTGACTTACATGTAAATATATATACATGCACGTGTAGATTTGTAACTCCTACATAAACCAGGGATGCACAACCTACAGCCCGCGGGCCATATCCGGCCCGCGACGCGGTGCCATCCGGCCCGCGAAACTTCTGCCCACAGTGCAGGAAATCGGCATGTTAGTAATAAAAGAAGAGCTTAAAAAACGAAAAAAAAAAAAGAAGAAGTATTTATCCCCACGTAGGGGCGTTTCCCAATCTTTTTTTCGATGGACGAACATTTCGATTCAGTGCTCCGACTTGGTGTCTCTACGATGAGGCCAGACATTCAGAAGTTGGTTTTGGTTAGACAACTTCAAATATCCCACTAATTACTACATAATTAATGGTAAGTACAACTTGTTTCTAATAAAAAATGGTATCTGCTCTATTTTTTTTTCCTTTTTGTATTTTTGCGGTGAAGTGGCCCGCGACACGGCTGTCCGAAATGGATATGGCCCGCGACACGGCTGTCCGAAATGGATATGGCCCGCAGGCCGAAAAAGGTTGGGCATCACTGACATAAACAATGCATGTGACTTACATGAAGATGCAAAGATAAGGCACAGCTGACCTGCAGTGAAGGAAACACTGCACAGAAAGAAGAGAGAGAGCTGTTAAATACAACTAAAACATTAAATACAACAGGCACTGCCAAGATTAGCAGATCATTAAGCAATTAGCAAAAAACAAACACAATTTTAAATAAAGAAAAATGATAAAGCTTTAAAATATGTGACAATCTTGAACCACTGAAGCAAAAAATGGAGCCTTAAAATAACAAATATGGTGTAAAAAGATTTTGATGATGATAATAATAATAATTTTGTAGGATGGAATGTTTCTTCTGTACACTGATGGTGAAAACTTTCATATCTTAAAAGAAGTATTTACTCAGTTGAAGTTAGTAAACAGAGTTTATGAGTACACACTCCTCAGCTGACTATTGAACACATGAAAAAGAATGACTCACATAGAAATTATGCGTGAAATTCGTGTCCCCAGTCGATCGTAAAGAAAGCCACTGGGAAAACTGAGCACACCATTGATGGAAGTAGCCAGACTAAAGACAAGATTAAACTGCTCATCTTGTGATTTGCACACCTGAGACCCACTGCCCTCTGCCAAAGCCTTCAGCTTCTCCTGACATGTCAATTCATCAAAGGAAATGCTGCCTTTGTGATTACTTGAGGTGACAAGTGACTGCGATGTTGGGAAGCCTGCTGTTGAGGTCAAATCTGAGATGGGGTCACCGGTTGGGCAAACAACTGTGCTCTGTATATGGCTACTATTTTGCTGTATAAATAATCTGCAAGGTTCTGAGTAAAATGTTGACATGTTGCTAGGTACGGACTGTGTTTTTCGGGGACATCTTTCAGAAAAATAGCCAGCATCTTTGTAGACATAGACTACAGAATGCCAACCAAATATGACCCCTGCAACATAGTGTTTTGGTTTTATCATCTCAACTGTAAAATACTTAAATTTTATTTATGTATCATAAAGTTTAGCAGAAGTACAATAAGAAATGATGCACCTTTAAAGAACACGGCACAGTAAGCGAAGAGTATTGCAGTACAGTCAAATCTCCCTACTATGCCACCTACCGGGACCGAGCAAAAGTGGCATAGTAGCGAGAGTGGCATAGTAGTGGGGGTTCGTAAAAACGGCTTTATTTGCTCAAGTTACCCGTCAGTCCAAAGCAGGGGTGGGCAATTAATTTTCCCAAGGGGCCGCATGAGAAATTGGGATGGTTTTAGAGGGCCGGACTAATATAGTTAACTCAGTTTTACCCAATACTGTATGTATATATATACTGGCGGGCGGGCCGGTCAGAGACAGGAGTCCTTTGCCCAAGTCTGGTCCAAAGCTCTCAAGAATCGTCGGCTTCGCTAGCTGTCTCCTCTCATTCTCCCCCTCACCTCTTCATCCTCCACCCCTCCCAACCACATCCGCGCACCTGCATCCTGTCGCTAGTCGACCCCCTCACACCTTCCCTCTGTCACGTAGCTGTCACCCGGCCAGCGACCCCCCCCCCCAACATTGCCAGCCTCCACCCTCCCTGTGTGCGTGCTATGTTCCATCCCCACTAACTGCTATGTCCCACACTACCATACAGAATAATAGTCGAGCACTGCGCGGCATTTTACAACTTGTGTCTTTTAACAGTCACAAAAAAGTGGCATAGTAGCGAGAGTCTGGGGTGGCATAGTAAATTTTTTTTTACATTGAATTTATAGTCGGGACCGAGCAAAAGTGGCATAATACCGAAAGTGGCATAGTAGTGGGGTGGCATAGTAGGGAGATTTGACTGTAGCTGACTTCTATCTCTTCACAAGGAAAATTTTTTAATATAAATTTTTACCTTAAAGAATGCCTTTGTCTAGAAATCCTATAAAGCTTCTGTAACAAGCCCAGCTTTTACATTAGCAGGATTGCATTCCATCCTATAAAACAGGTTAATCAATGGAATGAGTACATCAAGGCATAACTCTTTTACTCTCTTCTTTTCATATATTAATGAACATGCATTAATAACAAAATTAAGTCCTCCCAAGTTCAATACATGATCATTTATCAAATTTGATAAAGCAAGCAGTCTACTTCCCACAAAGCTGCTATAAACGCTAGGTTAACATGGTTTGATAGACAAATATATACTTTGTAAAGAGATAACTGTGCTTACCCCCAAACAAGACTATCTCCACAGACCCCAAGATGACTGTGAAGACATGGATAAGGGGAATTCCTTTACACAATGCCATGGTGCTTAGCACGCAGACCTTCAGGCTTCTTGCCACTTATCATCACCTAGATGGTAAATGTTCTTTCTTCACCTGGGTGTGGCTTTCATTTCACTGCAGCCATTTGCAGTCATACCAGCCATATGTTTCTGTCAAATTGTTAACAAAAATTTGCTACACTGATACAGAACTATTTATACTCTTTAATGGAAGAAAACGCACACATGTGTGTGCGTATATGAACACACTGAAAAACTGATCTTTAAAGTACTTGAAACGATTTTTTTCTTTTAAGCACACAATAATTTCTTAAGTAATCATTTCATCCTAGCGTTCTTTTTTCATATTGATGCATAGACGACATTAACACTAGCAGGCACTGTAAATATGGCAAACTGCTTCTTTCCGCGGTTGTGTTGTATGAACGCTTGAAGTACTTCTAGCTGTCGCCGTGTAGACACAGAACACAATGACACAGGGAGCTAAAGCGTATTCTAAACGGACGTACGGCCACAGAGGCAGAAGTTTACCTGACTAATATGTACAGACAGTCACCTAATGGTCTTTTCTGCGTGTAAAATCAAAGACTGGTTCCGTGGAGTGCAGACGATGTATCCTCCAGTCACCTCTACGTGGAGCGAGGCGGCGAGAGTGAACTCCCTTTTGACCCAAAGTCCACAAAGTTCAAGCGCCATCTTGAAACGAGAACGAGGCCCAGTGGTGTAGTTAGTAATGGCTGCCCTAGCTACCCACGCATCTGTTATCAAAAGACCCATAGTAGTACAGGTGACCATCCATCCCCATTTTCCTGGTTCAGTCCCCGGCTTCAGCTTGTTCACTTTGTTTTACGTGTCTCATTACCACCACATACCTGTAGATTCACAGACATGATCACCGCGATAAGTTGAACTCAGTGTGTGTGTGCGGTGTTGTGACGGAGGTGTGCTATACCGCATCGTGCAACTTTGGCGAGAAATCCCGCAATGAGCTTTTGTTTTGTACTCTGTAGTGTTTAGAATCCCTACTCGTGATCTGTAGATTGTAAGAAGGGCACGCCGTGCTCTGCCTGTGGCTGCCTGCCGGGTCTTTTGCTTCTGGATGCGACAGCAGCGTGGCGGACGTGTTACAAATTATTTTACAGTTTTCGATGCATCATGGTGTCAACTTCGACGTTTTTGAAGATGCCAGGGAAGCCCCCCTGGCCTCTCCCCCCATAAATTATTAGTAAACGGAATTGTAAGTTAAATGTCCATACAAAAATATTGTTTTTTTAACTGATGGAGACTGTATTTATGAGTTACAAAGTTAATTGTTCGCATTTCCAGTCTTTGAACAATCTTGCGTAAAGTTTTGCTCGTTCATGTTACTACTACTTATTATTTTATATTTTTAATTCTCTTAGATTTTTGTGGTCATCTTAGTTTCACATCATCTTCTGTTATTTATTAAGCGCCTTGAGCTTGTCCACGTGGCAGGACAAGGCACTTCCTTCTATGTGAAATTTAGAAATTTCTGTTATGTGTGACCAGACAAACATTGCTTTTTTATATGGAATCTATCTATTCCTCCTCGTGCATCAGGTTGCACATAAGGCCTCATCCAGAGTCCGCCACTGATGTCGATACCTTCGCCATTTGTGACGAATTCTCTGCTGCTAGTTTCTGTAACAATCATTTATTCACATGGTGGGGTTGTTAGTCACCTCTTACGACATGCCTGGCTGGATGGCAGGGACTCTATTTCTTACAACACTCGCTAGGCAAGCATACCCCGCGGTCCCACAGGGTGTTTTATATGCAGTATACAGTAAATTTCAGACATTTTAAGAAATTCCACCATCATACCCAATGCAAAAAAAAAAATCTTAAAATGTTAAAAACGCCAAAAATAGTAAATGCCAAAATATAGATACTTATGATCGAGGTTTAAACTGTGACACTACCATAGCTCTTATAACAGTTACGGCAAAATTTATCATATGCAAATGTAGATTATGAGCATCTATACATATTCATATATTTCTATTTGAGCTATGTAAAAAGATAAAAGATATTACTATTAGTTACCTTTCAGTGTCAACCATACTTTAATTATCTGATGAACTTTGATAATACATGACCACATATTACAACAATAAGTAAATTATTTTTGTAATTTTCGAACATGGGAATAAATGTGAAAATACGTCTTTTTTTTTTTTTTTTTTCTCCTGCTGATGAATGAAGGCTGGTATGAACATTAACCTGTTCTGTGACCGCTTGAACTGTTTGTTTGCAGCTATATATCACAGTGTCTAGACTCTAGAAACTTGGGTGGGAAGAGATCGGAGTTAGGGTGTTGAGAAAAGCATGTAAAAGGCAGAAAGATCATTGTGTGTTTCTCTGACAGATGTGTGTGAACATGAAAGATACTGAGGTGAATTAATTTGTGAGCATGTTAGAGACTCAGGTGAATCGAAAACAGTAAAGACAGCAAGTGTTTATTATCATGTGCAAATTGCTTAGTTTTTTTTTTAAGCGTTGTCCAGATGATATACACCTTGACTACAGAGGAATAAGGATGTTGGTTTTCTTGTAAGCCCTTCCGAGAATCAAGGTCAGACACGACTGTGTGACAGCTCCGCCCACTCACTGCGCCAAGAAAGATGAGTATATTTTTGGTATATATTTTATTTTGCATTGTTTTAATGTGAAAGCATTACAACACCCAAATGTATTGTTTCCATCAAACGTAATAGTTAAAGTATCGTTAAATATTGATCACAGACCACAGGTTTATGGAATGAACCCCAGCAGAACTCAGAACAGCATATCACGGGACAAGACTATACAGTCACTTGGCACAAGCAAGCGAGCCGGCGCCTCACAAAAGGTCGTAAGGTCGTGACGAATACTCATTTCTACTCACGCTACCAACAGCAAATAAAGGGGCGCCACTCGCTCGGGCCACGACATTACGTCCCTTGCCGTCAGCGGGACGAGTGTTCATCGCACCAGTGAACGTGTCCCTGGCCTGACGGTAAGAATGTGTCGCATGTACACGGGCTAGCAATGGTGCCTAAATGTAGTTAGCTAAGTAAATACTCCACTGGCAGCGAGGTGTCGGTGGGTGGTTGGGTGGGTAGGTGGCAGCTTTTCATCCTGCATGTAAAGCAAACCCACGAACACGTGCTGACACGTCAGCACATCCACGCTTGCAGTAACGCCATACCGCTTAACGTTAAGGCTCAAAGAGTTCAACTCAAAAAAAAAAAAACAAAAAAAAAAAAAAAGGAACTGGGAAAGGAAAATAAAAATGCAAGAAATCAGCCAATCAAACTGTAAGAGTGACATCCGAAGGTGTCCTCTACTCCCTCCCCGTGCAGTGTAACAAGTACTCCTCTGTTTTGTAACAAAAGTCAGAACTGCTTATCCCCTCAGTACACCCAAAGGTTGAGACACCAGCTTTTCACAAGGAGACATTTTCTACGCGTGTTAACAAGCTGCTGCACTGAACATAAGAGCAGATATAGAACAGTGTCCGGGAGAGACTTCGTGTCACGACTCACTATAGCAAAATACTCACAGGGTCAACCAGAGTAAAAACAAATCCTCTACCAGCGAAAAGGTGAGCTATAAGTAAATTGTTACTTGCAGTTTCATCAACACACCAAAGCCCATCAAAGTAAATGCAACATTTCTGTTTTGATACATGTTTGTTATCATCTACTTTGCAGATTATTTCTCTGTCTCTCTCTCTCACACACACACACAAGCAACACCTACACACGCATAAGACTTGTGTGGGGGAAGGTCAGCGCGCATTGTATCAGATCAAACTAACACGTACACACGTATCAAACTAACACACATGCATCAAAATCAAACACCTTCAAAAGTTGACCACTCAGCCAACAAGAAGTCAGTGGACCCTTACCCCCGCCCCACAGACCACCACCCAACTGTCCTGGGAGCCTCAGAGTATTGACGGTCTCCTCAACTGTTTTCAGGTAAACTACTTGCCAGAGGAAGTTTGGTTTACTAGGGATTAATGGAAACTTCTTCAGCCTCCCAGGCCTGCGGGACCTGGAGCTGTGGAACTGGAAACATCCACAAACAATTGATTGTCCTCCCTTATCATCGCTACCGTCATCTTCAAACATTCATCAGCGCTTCGGGCAACTAAAGCTGGTATGTCACAGTGTTATACAGCACCACACACCCCTCTACAGTACCATGCCTCTTTACACAGCACCACACACCACTCTACAGTACCATGCCTCTACACAGCACCACACACCACTCTACAGTACCATGCCTCTACACAGCACTCTACAACAGCCTTGATGGAAACTCATAGTAGCTCTAAACTTGACTGATGGACAGTAAACGTGAACACGACTAACAAACATTAACAATTTGTACAACTACCTGATGACCATAGCAATGTGCTCGTCACAACCTGAGTCTGTTGGACTGTCCTTCCATAAAGTGTTGGACACCCCTGTCCCGACAAAGACACCCAGGCCCACGGTTAAAGCACACGGGACTATGCAGGGAGGTTTTCATTCGAACAAAACAAAACTAGTGAGAAACACCCAGAAAACTGTTGTATAGAAGATAAGGTTTGTTACACAATCGCCATCTTCACACCCACAACCACGATGTCTGTTGGTGCAGTGGCCGTCACACCACCTGTGGATAGTCACACTGGTGTACATTGTAAAGCTGTAGGTGTACTGTCGACAATGTCATCTATCAGTTTGTCTAATTTCTCTTATTTGCTGGTCCTCGTTGTACAGAACATCAGTTCTGTTTATGGAAGTTGGTCAATCAAAGTTTGTGATGTCACAGGTCAGATGTTCCGAGTGGCTGTGTCTACTCCATGACATGACAGACCTCTATGTGACACAGTACAGACCTTTTGCTTCTGTTCCATGACACTGTACAGACACCGCTCCTGCTCACTCCTTGACATAAGTATTAGTGACTCGGTGACTCCACTCACGAAGGAGAACTGTCGAGCTGTACAGACTGACAAAGCCACGTCAGTTCAGTTATCAACCATCAAACGGACATCAATTCACAGCCAGCATGATTGAAAGCACACATGCACGCACGCATACACACAAAGCCGGATGTGTCACGAAGTCCTTTACTGACACATCTTCAGATCAACAGCACGCGCTATCGTTTGACCTGTGTCGAGGTCACAAACTGTCCCCACTAGTAGACACTGCGCACTAACAGGACACTGTCCTGGACCAGGGTAGCTGTACAGTGACGACAGTATCACAGTGATGATGTGAGACCGGGTGACCGGGTCACGGCCTCATATCACGAATGTTTCTAACCACCTCACAGTATTGTCGAGGTCAGTCCATCAGAAGTACTCCGAGCTGTCGTCCAGGAATTTCCTGGAACTGGAAGAATGGGAGCTGCAGCTGGACAGCGGCCTGTCATCCAGGGACACAGCTCGCAGCGCGCCGCCTGATCTCTCTCTGCGGAAGAGCGTGGAGCGACCTGTCGTCAGCGGCTGCGCCATCTTGGGCACCGGCGTCTCCGAGCGGCTGACGTCACTGCTGACGTCGCTGCTGGTGGACTCGTCGCGCACGAGGTCGGTGTCGGCGGAGTGTTGGCGGCGCAGGACGCCGCAGTCGCTGACGGGGTTGTCGGGGAAGATCGGGCAGGTGAGGTGTCCGTTTGTGCTGCACGCCAGGTTGGTGAAGGAGCGTGAACGGCGCGTGGCTAACAGATGGGCGGGGCCTGGGATGCGCGTAGGCGCTCCGCCCTTTCCTGGATCCTCCCGGCGCGGTCTGACCTGAAGAATTTCTTTTATCTTGGATACCAAGGCCACAGGGTTATGAATAATGGCCGCATCCGTGCTCACGATGTTATCCACCGACATGGCAGCCGCCCCGCAGTCTTCATGTGTTGGGGTCGGGGTTGGGGTAGTGGTCGGAGAAAGTACGGAGGCCGAGTCGTCCCGCCCTCGTGAAGGCGACTGACTGGTATTGCTGGCGGCACCGTTAGTGTAGTGGCCGTTACAGGCTGCGGCAGCGGCGCCGTGCAGCACGTCCTTGGCGTAACGCTCGCTGTTGACGCTTCCCAGGTGGGGGCCGGAGGAGGAGAGGGGGCCGGAGGAGGAGAGGGGGCCGGAGGAGGAGAGGGAGCCGCTAGCAGTTGTCCGCATGGAGGAGGAGGAGCGCGAGGACAGGGAGTTTTTGCGTAGGAATCCGTCTCCCCTCCGTTTATCCATCTCAGCCTCCTCTCTGTCGTACCCTGACGACCTGCTGCGGCCGGCGCTGCTGCTGTCGCCGTCGTGTACTTGCTGACTACTATCACCTCCACCAGGAACGTCGCACACGGAGGCTCGCAGCTCCTTCTCTCGGTATTTCTCGAAGAGCTGCTCCATCTTGCGGTACAGCTCTGGGTCTTCGGGCGGCGCCTCTAATACCCCGGGGTCAGGTACCGGCAAGCGCTCAACAGGGGAGAGAAGAACTGCTTGGATCTCCTCCAGAGGGCGTGGCAGCAACTCGCTGTCGTGCACGGTCAGAGAGTTCGGAGTCAGAGAGCGCTTTGGTCGAGAGGGCAGTTGTCTGCACTTGGGATCGTTGAGGGTCGAGTCCACCCACGCCTCCGTCCGGTTCACAACTTTATCCTGGCCCTCAGCTCTGCGGCCGACGGCTCGTGAAGACCCCAGCGGCTTCCGAGAGATGACGGCTACAACCGTCCTGGGCTCCCTGCGGCTACTGGAGTGTTCCTGGAGTTTGTTTCTGGATTCTGTGGCTGGACCTCGTGTCTGTAGGGCTTCTGGCTTCTGTCTGGTGCTGCTGTGAGATACGGCGCCATCTGTTGAGGGGAGAGGCAGGTGATGTTGCGCATCCCTCACATCACAACCCTGTCGCTCGGTCTGCGGCGGTCGTTGTACGCTCTCCGAGCTGGCCGCCCGTTGCGGCTGACCCCACTCCTGAAGAGACACGTGCCCGTCGCTGGGTTTGCTGGACTCGCGGTGCAAAAGGTTGGTGACGCTCCGGGTTTTTCTCAGCTGTCCCGCTTCTTGCACCCTGCTAAGTGATCCGCGACGCTCGGCAACGATCTGCTGCACCCGGCTCTTCACCGACACGCTGCCTGGGGTCACTGGTCTAGGAGGCACCCAAGAGGGGTCGGGGACAGAGGGGGTCGGCCCGGGGGTCAGAGCTCGCCGTGCGTGGAACCTGTCCACGTAGCCCTTTTCCCCTGTCGTGGCCGTGTCTGCGCTCTGTGGGGTGGGCATAAACCGCCTGGGTGTAACGGCCGTTTGGTGGTCGTCTGAGTGTCTTCCCGTGGCTGACCGCGAGAGGTCACGCGCGAGTGCAGGCGTAACGTCAGAGCTGGGCGTGACCGGCCTGGAGGCGAAGCAAGGCTTCGGGATTCTGCTTGGGGTGGGGGGTCTGTCCCTAATAGGGTAACCTGGTGACTTCAGTCCGCTGTTGTTGACGTCAGTTTCCGAGTTGATGTCAGCATCGTCATCTGGACTCTGCGATCGCCTGGCAGTCAACGATAACCTGTCGTCGGTATCAATGGAAGAGGTCCAGGAGGGCGTTCTGCTGCCCAGTCCGCGGGCGGAGCTGTCGTCAAGCCCCACCCCTTCGGCCGCGTCTCCCTGGTACACGAAACACGAGTTCTTAACCCTTGGGGTCATAGACCCTTCTGTGATGTCAGCACGGGTGGCGATGGTCTTGGACATGGCTGTGGTCGGCAGATTAGATGGCCTTTGTCTAAGCACAGCGCCACTCTCCACCATGTCACTGGCGGCTCCTTGACCTCTAACACCACTCCAACGGTCACTCCTTTCCTCCACATCAAAAACAGCGGCTGGCCTGTGCACCGGATGTGCTGAGGGTGTCTGTGGTCTTACACTGTTAACGGCTGTCTTTGGTCTCTCTACAGCTACTGGAGTTTTGGATCGGTCTACTACAGCTGGCGTTTTAGGTCGGTCAAATTTTGCTGGTGTCTTGGGTCTGTCTACTGTAACTGGTGTCTTGGGTCTGTCTACTGCTGCTGGTGTCTTGGGTCTGTCTACTGTAGCTGGTGTCTTGAGTCTGTCTACTGTAGCTGGTGTCTTGGGTCTGTCTACTCCTGCTGGTGTCTTGGGTCTGTCTACTGCTGCTGGTGTCTTGGTTCTGTCTACTCCTGCTGGTGTCTTAGTTCTGTCTACTGTAGCTGGTGTCTTGGGTCTGTCTACTCCTGCTGGTGTCTTGGTTCTGTCTGCTATTGCTGGTGCTTGAGCTCTGTCTATTATGCCGGGTGTTTTAGGTCGATCAGACACCCCAGATGAGGGTGATCGTGGTCTGCTGTTGATGTCTGTGGCTGGGGATTTGGGAAGACTTCTCCTGGCGATGATGCCCCCGGTGCCACTTTGTCTTGACGAGGCTCTGGAAGCGATTGAGTTGCACACGGATCTGGCTTTGTCACGGACAGAGGTCCAGGACAGGTCACTCGTGTCTGACTTCTGTCCCGGCCCCCGAGACGGGCCACCAGCTCCTCCCTTGTTATCTGCTCGTGCATCAACAGTGGCGTCACTACTGGCATCAACGGCCAGCGATGAACTGATGAGTTTCTTGAACTCAGTCAAAGTCATCGTGCTGATCTGCTCTATGCTGATGCTGGGCCGCAAGCCCTCCTGACCTTCACCTTCTGACGAGTTGCCGTTGGCAGCATCAGCCATCTTGTTTAGGCAGTCAGACGACCGCGAGGTGGCGTCAGCAGGTAGGGGTGATCGAGGTGCGTCAAAGGAGACAGACCTGCAACAGAGTGAACACGGGTGACGTCAAACCAGACAGACATGTGACAGAGTGAACAGGTGTCATGTCGATCACCCGAGACACATACCGACACTGTGATAATGGCCACAGCAGGTTATCTAATGTCACAGAAGTCGTGACACACTCAGTGTGACTTGCTCCTTGTATCGTGACAACATGGGGCTGTATGCATGCAGACCGGACAGCGGGATAGCTTTTATTCCAGCGAATACAGGGATTAATTGCGATTAACATTTTATCCAGGAGAATAGTCGCAAAAGATGGGTAGGAACTGGACCCCGAGTAAGTTATCCGGCCTTGCTATCCGCGGGTACAGTTACTGGACCTCTCGGGGTAGGATAAATCGCTATCCGCGAACAAATATGGCGGCGCTCATATTTTTCAGTGGCGACAACGTCGGCGCAGTACAAGAAATCAGATGTTAAACATTCGTTTGAAGAGTTTAATGAAATACAGTTAAATAATTTTAGGCGCAAAAATATTCTGGTTCTAGTCGGTGAAGGGGCCTACGAGGTCGCTGTCGTCAGTTGGGAAGGTGCGTTAGCATTTCGCTGTTTGTCCCGCTGAGTTATTTAGCAGGCTTCACACTTCACAGACGAGTGTGGCGAGTGGGTTGATGCAGGCACACTTTACCGTAAATCTCGGATGAAGTTACTTTTTTCACACTCTTGTGTAAATTTTCGGGGATTGTGAAAGTCATCGTTCAAGAAACTCAAACAGTGGAGGTAGTTAACGTTCCTTGGCCTTGACTTTCGCTGACACGTCATCGGGTTTGCACCTGCTTCTAAAAATAACTCGTTTCTCCGGCCCCTAATCGTAGAGACAACTGATGGTGACTCAGGCAGGCACTACTCGCGATTATGAGATCAATACCGGAGTAATAGCAAATAGGATTCTTGGTTTGACATGCATGCGGCCCGTGCCAGCCACCCTCGACATGTCACTACCTGCCAGAGGTGACCAGAGACGCACACGTGACGTGAACGAAGCTCGCTATTGGCTCTGTGCCCTGTCCTGCGCGTGACCATCCGCTTTCTGGAGGGAAGACTGGCTCCTTCTGCAGAGGGTGGGTCAGGTACAGATTTCTGCTGATTATTTTCCCTTGCTCCACCAGTGACACGTATACCCGGATTGTAGCTAAGCACTTGCACTTGGCGACGGGTGGTCTGAACGACTGGCGGCTGTGTGACGTCACGTGTCCACAACAGTCTCCTCTACCGACCATCCACATGAGCCTGCTTCGTAAATTTTTCTACAATACGTCTGAGCATCCTTCATTATCTCTGAATAATCACTCATTAACCTATATTTAAATTACTCTGACACCTGACCTTTACATAACATTTATTAACAGCCTTAAAAACTGTACAGATGTTGATAAGGGGTCTCTTGCTGCATAGACAATATGACGACCGTTCTTCACCAGCCTATTCTTATCCTACCCGACTAGCCGATTTCTACCCGTCTACGCTCACATTTTTTGTCCTCCACAGGTATGTAGGGAAATTGTCGCACGCCTTAAATACACTTACTTTGCAGTTTAGTTTCTTTTTGAAAACAAAGTTCTCAGCTTATGCTCGCTTTAACATTTATATTCATCTTTCAGCATTTATCCAAGAAAGTCAACTCTACCCGAGACAGAATCGGATGTCGGTTGTGCCAGTTTGACAGTCCGGGTAGGTCAGGCGATAAGCCGGCATTGTTACACCGACTGACACTCGCAAGGTTGGGCTTTTGGACTTGTTCCAGATTTTGCAGACGTCGTCTGTGACACTGACACTGCTCCACACCCACATTTCCACACCTTGTAAGGTCTGTGGTCTCAGTGAAGGCTCCTTCAGTGATTAGTCCACGACCGACCTGTCACCAGCTTCACGCACGTTCACTGCCCTTCTCTCGCTTTCTAAACCCTCGCCACTCGCACCTTCGACACAGAAGCTTTGCAATCAAGTCCGTCTCCCCGGCGTAAACAAGCGATTGCTCTACATCGTCTCTACACGCCATGAGTTCAGCTCTATACAGTAGGAAAACACCGACAAACATCAAACACTGTTGTGCATGCCGACAAACAGTAATGTTAGACGTGTGTGACGTATGCAGACAAACATCAACGTTAGACATGTGTGACGTATGCAGACAAACATCAATGTCGCACGGGCCGAGAAAGGCGGGGGTTCCAGCTGTATTCGCTTCACACATGTCTATACAAGCCACTCAGGTGGGGGGCTGCAGTAAACAACAATGACACGTATAGAATAGGAGCTATAAATAGCAAATGTCTGAGGTCATCGTCTGCAGGAGGCGGGGGGTAGCGGTAGCGTAGTTATTAAGACACTCGCTCGTCACCACCGTAATGAGAGGCCCTGGGTTCAGATCTCGTCTGAGGACACCGTATGTCACACACGTTTGCATGGTCGGGTGTCAGAGGTTTTATCGGGGTACTTCGGTTTCCTTCCCCTCCATAGTTGGAAGTCCCCTCATGGCTACTACAACCAACAAACTGCTGTACTTACGTCACCTGTAGGGGAGACACTTGACAACATCAGCTTGCTAGCGCCACCAGGAGACGCACCACTGCCTCACGGCTTCACCCTGTGCGCTGCTGCGACAACTCCTGCGCTCAGCGTGAACGGGTGCTCTTCTCCCCCCACCTCCCTCTGGCCTGTTGGACTGTGTGGTCAACGCTGAGCTGGACTCACGACAGCAGGTTGTGTGGAGTGTGTGGACTGTGGACACTGAGAGGACAAGGGAGGGGGCGGGGGTGATGGACGGAGGTGAATCATCGATTGTCTGCCGGTCACCAAGCTACCCGGCGTATGTCGAAGTGCAGTTACCTGCAAGAGTTTACACGGGTGGAGGGTCGATAACCAAATCATTTTTTCTCGAACATTAGCTTCTCCTTATCATTGTTGGGCCACAGGGTCCATGGTGAGCGTGGAGGTGTCTGAACGCGGGTATGGAAACACAGTGACGAACACGACACACGGGTACGTGCACACAAACAATACTGTAAACATGAACATCACGATGCTGTACACACACGACACGTACACTGTACACATGAACACTACTATACACATACACAACCTGTACACACACGACACGTACACCGTACATACTACTGTACATATACACAACCATACATACACATCTTGTACACACACGACACGACACTGTTGCTTTATAATCCCAGTCCGCTTCCCTCTTTATTTCCCCCCTCCTGTTCCTGCTTCTACCTCAACATCATCACCACCATCAGCAACAACGACGGCAGTGCGGACAGCATGCTCCGCCACTGACAGTCGGACAGCGGCCTACCATTAACCCGAGAGACGGAGGTAAGCCTACCACCCAAGTAGCCGCCGACAGTCACGTGGTAGCTGACCAGTAAATACGAGGTGGACGGGAGGTGGACGGGAGGTGGACGCTAAGGTTTCAAAAAACAAAGAGAGAGAGAGAGAGAAAAACTCATTATTACATCATTAACCTCAAACTTTGACATACCTGTACGAAGGCTTAGAAGCGTTCAGGACGAGTTTTCCACACACGACGATAAAGTATAAACACGGGTACATGACAATACCCCGGGTGCCATGAGTTTACACTGTCAACTCCGGGCGTCAACAGCGCAGCACGCGCCTGCAGCGACACAAGTGAGCGGCGGTCAGTGTCTGAGGGCTGTCCTCCCCTCTCCTCCACTAGAGAGCCATCAGCAGACAGACCAGAGTAGGTGGTCGTGGGATATTCTGTGAGTTACAGCGCCCCACCCGCATTCCCCCAACGGCTCAATGAACGACGCACACGCCGCTGCCTGCCCCTACATGCCACAGGAAGTATGTGAGGGTTGTGGGCCCTCCACTGCCCTCCCGCTGCCAGTCTGTACAAGCTACAACTACCATCAGGTAGTACCCGGGCTTGCACTACCGTACTCGTCTTAAACTGACACCCGCGTACCCGGCAAGCTGGATCACTAACTTGTACCTGTACTTTCTTCCACGTTGTCTCTCGTACGATGGGGAAGACTTACATACAGCTTGGGTCTCTGCGGACTACTCGGTTCCAGTTTGTTGTATCCGAAATTACAACAGCGGCAACCGTATTAAAAACATGTCTGGAGAAAACAAACCACACAAATAAAAATAAATTGTTGTGCGATCGTTAGTTAGGGTGAAATAAATCAGTTGGGAACGAGGGGGAGCGCAGTGTAGGGGTCAGGAAGCACAGTGTGTGTGTAGCGGGGGGAGGTCAGGGGTCGGGGTATGAAGAGAGTAGGAAGTGAGTAGGTGAGCACACAGTGTGTGGGGTGAGTGGTGAGTAAGCACTCAGTGTGTGTGTGGGGGGGGATAATGTCGGGGGAAGGGGGGGAGAGCAAGCAGTGCACCGGACGCACGTCATCGAAAGGTAGGTAGTGCTCGTGCAGGGAAGTCCAGGGGCCACTAGGTCAGCTACAGATCAGTTGTTTGAGCGAGTGGGCCGAGTAGCCACCAACACAGCATGCAAACATCACCCATTAAGAAATCTACCCTAAAGGCAGTGGTTCTCAAAGTGGGGTCCGCATGTCAGGTCATCACGTGTCAGCAAAGTGATGTCTATCACCTTAATATCTCCTCAAAAATAACGACATTCATCACAGTAAGATTTTAATTTAGAAAGAACTTTGTGAAGTATGTAATTTCATATAAACTTATTAGCATACTACTGTCACAAAAGTACATTTAGTTTTGAACTGTAATGAAAAAAATGCGGCTATTTACATGTGAAATTCACGGTAGAGGGATTTTAGACCTTGGAGGGCCACCGTAGTTTAACTTAGTAAAGTGGTCCACGGGGCCAAATACTTTGAGAACCACTGCAAGAGGACATGCAAGTCATCGGATAGTTAAGCCAGATACCCATCAAAGGGACATGATGTCTTTAAGAAATTATACCAACATTTAATTACTAGGATAACCGTGTTCTATGGCATTGACCTGATAACCCCAAGCGATGTCTCCTATTAAAGCAGGGGTCGCCCTCCACCAAGCTGAAGAGAGAACAAAGGGAGGTGTGGGGTGGATTAGAAGAGAGACAACTCTTACGGCCGTGTTAGTAAGCAGCGGACAGCACATCGTCGCCTAGAATCTCCAGGGAGGCGGTCTGAAATTAAAAACAAACATGACAGTAAGCCTGTGATGCTGTCACCGTGCAGTGGTCAGGTGGCGCCGCTCGGACAGTACTTACAAGCGAGGGTGGTCAACACGCTGACAGCATGGTGAACAGGTTGACGACTGTAACAGCTGCACAGTACCGGACAGAGAACTGAACGCGTGAGTTCACATTTGTAGCTGTGTATATACATGTTCAACCTTACCACACTATGCTGCTGTCAAAGGCGACAACCACGACCGGCAACACAAAGAATAACAAGAAAAATCATAAAAAGTAAAGAAGTAGTGAAGGTCGGTCTATGGTGTTAAAACAGCTGCCAGAGACTCACCTGTGATGTCAATTTTTTTATAACCACTACGGCGGGACAGGTGAGACAGGTGAAACAGGCGTGACAGGCAAGTCCGGACACCTTCTTCGCCGCCACAGTCAGTGTGTGTGTTTGCGTGTGTGCGTGTGTATATGTGTGTGTGTCCTCCAACCAACCTTTCCCCTGATGGTCCACTTACTATGTGAGTAAGGGAGGCTTCAACCGGACTCCTCGGTGGCTTTGATCTCCAAGCTCATCCAAAGCATAAACAATCTCCGACACACCTTTATCGAGAAGCAGGTGTGAACCTAGCTAACGACGCCCCCACTTGATGACATTGTCTCATCTCCCCCCAACCGAGAGAATACTAATCTCCAGCAGAAACCTAATCTCTTGGCAGAAATTGGTCTCCTGGAGGTGTCAGCTCTCCTGGCAATCAGAGTGACCAGCATTGAAGGCAACAGAAATATTCTCCTGTAGCCTGCTTCATTATATAAGGTTAAAATGAACAAAGGGCAAAAACAAGAAATTCTGAGAACTGTTCCACTGTTATAAAGATACAGAGGACGAAGTCTATTCGTCTCACATACTTGCGCCCTTGCCGCTGCTAGGAAAAGTTACGGGTGGACAAGATGATCTGTATCCACTGGTGCCAGTTAGGGAAATGATGATGATGGATGATGAGGATGATGATTCATGATGATGAAGACCTCCTGGATGTACAGTTTCATCACCTGTACAAACCTTAAATTCTTCCAGTTCCAAGTACCTGTGTAGACAGGTTTGTCGGCAGGTTCACAGTTGCTAGGTCACTATCCATTTTGTACGTCCACTGAACCAGCATGTCACCACCATCTCTAGATGACACTGACACAGCAACCTGTCTTCAGGGTCAGAACCAATATGTCGGCACTACTCGCCGGGTGACAGTAACAGAAGTACTCAACGCCGTCGTCATTGTGGGCGTTGACAGAGCACGTCACAGCTGTGCCATCACTTAGTGAGGAGAAAGAAGCTTTGGCAGAGCACGTCACAGCTGTGTCATCACTTAGTGACCATAAAGGACATCTGTGCCATCACTTAGTGAGGAGAAAGAAGCTTTGGCAGAGCACGTCACAGCTGTGCCATCCGTTAGTGAGGACAAAGGAGCGTTGACAGAGTGAAGATTATTTCTGTAAACGTCACTGACAATCATGTTTCTCGCATTGTCAATAAGATACTGTTCTAGCGCCAGCACAGAAAATTACTCTACCTCTAACGTTTCTCTCACCTGGCCATGGACAGTTGTTGACGTTGGGCGGGAGCTGGCGACTGGGCACGCGCGGGTCCTGAAGGTCCGCGGCTGACCGGTCGTGGAATGGTTCTGTTGCCGGACAGTGTGGGAGACACGCTATGAGACGAGCTGGCTCCTGGCGAGGGCGACTTGCAGCGCTGCACGGCCTGGTGCTGCGGGGTGTGAGCTCGCTGCGCCTGGTGCTGCTGGTGGTCTTGGTGCTTGGCCTGTGACGGCGGTTGTCGCGGCGGTTGTGGAATTCGACCGGGTACAGGAGACTGAGCTCTACGGCTGTTGAGAGACGTTGCTGGTGTCGGTCGAGGGGCCTCGCCTTTGTCTTCCTGCTGCTGAACTGGTACAGGGGAGGAAAGCCGTCTGACGGCCTGCGAGTGACTGCCCCCTGGTCCAGGGCTTTGGCCCCTGGTGGCGCTGTTTGCCTCGTTGACAGAGTGGCTTTCCCCTGCTGCTGGTGCAGAGATGTGAGTGGGGGCGGGCCTGGAGTTTGGTGTCAAGGCAGATGAAGACATCCTCCTGGGAGAGGTAGGTGTGGAAGGACCGGAAGTGGCGCCAGCGGACGTGCGCGAGACGACAAGGGCGACACCCGACGACCGGCGGCTTATCAGATGTCGTGGGCCTGACGCCGGGCCGCGGTGTCCTGCACAAGAAGCAAAATCCCATTCTACGTCACACCATCGACGTTACCACTCATCTGTGTACGTCACTACGTCCAGTCGCCCACAGCACGTGCCAGCTAATGTCAATACATTTCAGGAGAAAAAACTGTACAACCCAGCTGTGTGCACAGCGCATCTACATCTTAGACCACACCATGGAGGAGAGCATTCGAGTGTCAGATTATTTTCGCATGACTGGGTCACAAAACTCATCTGGTGCAGGTGTTGTGAATTGCAACTGTACATGTTACATGCATGTAGAGGAACATTGCAAAATGTCTTTGACTTCGATATCCCTAGTGAGCGGTGAACATGTAAATTATATTCAGCAAGTATTCCAAGTTACAGTTCACTTGACGACACCACACTAACTCTGATGGTCCTCGTCTCATTACTCACAGAGGTGAGTGAAACAAGACAGGTAGGCTGTTGGTCAGTGCTCACTGCCCGGTCAGGATGAACATTTCCGCTGAAAGCTGGAAGCTGTCTTCGTGAAGGACAAGTCTTGGCTTTAAAGATAGTGAACGGATGCAAAGGACAGTATTCTTACCTGGAAAGTTACACCTGCACGGATCATGTTTATCCAGGTAATGCTCTAGAGTGTCCCAGCCGCCTCCCACCCGCACCATGACGTGCTTCCGCAACACCTGTACAGAAAGAGGATGACATAGTTCAACCACACCTGTACACAACGACAGTGACATAGCTCAACCACACCTGTACAGACACGGTGACGTGACTCAATGACACTTGTACACGGTGACGTGACTCAGCAACACCTGTACAGACACGGTGACGTGACTCAACGACAACTGTACAAGGTGACGTGACTCAACGACACCTGCGCTCTACATACACACGGTGATGCTACTTGACAATACCTGTACACGTGCAGACAATGATGTGTCTCAACAAACACCAGGTCACGGCGGACACAAGGTGAAGCGGTCCAAAACGCATATCGTCACTCGTCCAGAGAGAGAGAGAGAAGCAGAAGGAAGAAAGAATGAAAGAAGAGACAGATGAGGAGAGTGATCTCTGCTCACTCTGACAAAGATGAGAGACATGGAGTCGCCAATCTTGTACTTCCCCTCGCCAATCTTCACCATGGGAAACTGCACTGGGCACGTGCAGCGGCCTACAAGGTCCCTCACCTGCAACATCGTCACATCGCTTGTGTCATCAACATCATCACGGCCAGCCTGACATCTCTACATCACACACATCGTCAACTACCTCACGGCCAGCCTGACATCGATCTCCACATCACACACATCGTGTATAAGGCGTATATCGTCAATAGACTACCCCAGGTAGTCAGGGTATCAGTAAAAGACATATCTGTGTGTGAGTGTGAGAGAGAGAGAAGGAGAGTTGTGTCTGAATGCAGGTCAGTAAGTGTGTACGACACACGATGCCTACTGACACGTGTGTTTGTGTGACAGTGTTGTCATTGCTAACAGACACCGTGGGGGTAATCAACAGGTAAGTAGACAGCACAAGGTACACCTATCACCTTAGCGCAGTCTGTGATTGTACAGGTGAGACAGCAGTGTACTTCATGAGGTGTGGTGTCTCATCGCCTCAGGTAGATACTCTCAGTGTTTCATTCTCTCATTCCTTAATCCTTAATCTACCGACGGTAAGCTGATTCTAGTTAGGTGTGTGTGGGTGTGTGTGGGGGGAGTGTTTCACCCACAGGTCTGGTTACAAATCAGAATGTCAGGGTGGGGACTTACACGGTCAGCCCTGGGAATGGGTGTCCTACCCAGACAGAAGACCGTTTGTACCTGAGATGACACGCGAACTCAGCACCCTACTACCCCCACAGCAGGAGTGACCAGCGTGTTTGACCTCTGCACTCGCCGGCTGCCCAGTGTTGTATGCTATTTACTTCTAATGTGCAGCGTGGGGTCAGTTGGCTGCTGTTCTAGACCCGCCCCCAGACTTTACAGTTCAGGGGAAATAACTCTATATTGTTCCTGCTCCGATGGTCAACGGCTGTTTGCCCACCGTTTACAAACCGTTTACTAGTCAGGCACTTCTGTAGACACCTGACGGCCAGTGAGTGGAGCTCATGTAAGTCAGTTATTGCAAGGCACATTCATTTTTTACACTGGATGATTCTGTCAGCCCGTGTCAAAGGTCAGTGCCTGTCACGGTTGACTGGTTGTTTTACGCCGTGCCAGCCACTAAGGCTTTGTCATGGCGAGAGTCACGCTTCATCGACACGGTAAACAGCAAGACTGCCAATGAATACAATAACAATGTCAACAACAAAAAGGAAACAGCTAACATAAGAGAGTAAGTAACGTGTTAAAAAGGTTTGTAGCGACCTCCTGAAAGGTGTGTTGTGACCTGAAGTAAGGTCTGCTGCGACCTCCTAAACACCCAGCATTCAACACAGGCTGTGAATAAAACCCTCGTGACAGTGTCACTGGACTGTTTCATTGTGGCAGTCCACCTTGCTGTCTGACATGTTGTCAGGCTGTCACTTTGCTCCTACATGTCTAGTCGTGTGTATGTATAAGTATATGTGTCTATATATGTAGCTCTGAATGCCGACAGTCGTGTGCTCGACAACAAGACAAGATTCCCTCGGATACAAAAGTTAACTGTCTATTAGTGACTCGTCCAGCGCCTACTGTAGACAGGTCAACCAGTACAACCAGCTGTTAGTGGAGCTGTACCTCGAGATGTAGATACTCTAACCGGCTGTCAGTGGAGCTGTAACTTGCGATGTAAACACTCTAACCAGCTGTCAGTGGAGCTGTAACTTGCGATGTAAACACTCTAACCAGCTGTCAGTGGAGCTGGACCTCGAGATGTAGACAATCACCGTGGTTAGGGTTAGTGTTTGGGGCGGACCAATGTTTATGGCGTTTATTTGCGTGTGGCTGAGACAGTTGGATGCGATTACTGAACACAACATAGAGGCAGCTACTTTTGAGAATTGTTTGTTTGTTTGTTTGTTTTTGGTGGTGAGGAGCCAGTGCAGGGATTTGACCCTGTGGGTAGTGACACAGCCTGTGATAACAGTCATGTGACTAAGGGTCCACACTCCGCTGTAGAGTCCCTGTGGCCGAGCGGCCTGATCGATCGTGCTGCTGATGTGCGGGGTCAGGCAGCGGCTCCTCCCAGCAGATCCTCCGGGAAATGTGTGCGTCAGCGCGTCATGGCCGTCAGCGGCTGCGTCAGCACATCACGTGACTCACCACCAAGCTTTTCGAGCTCGACATGATGGTCTCCGGCGTCAAGCGCCCGTGCTCTGTCAGCTCGTGATGGTCAGCGCATGGGTACAAACGAAAACGTGGGCTACACGGCGTAGTGACGTCACGGCTACGTGACGCAGTGACGTCATGGCTACGTTACTTTAGTACACTTCTACCTGGTTGTGAGGGCTGATGACACGAAGTACGGTCCACGACTTGTATTGCTATGTGTAACCGAGACTGTGTATCTCTCAGTGCACTGCTGTGCCTGCGTGTGTTTAAATGCGCGTGCGTACGTCCGCGCGTGCTGTCGAGTATGGCTGACTATGGCGGTAACACAAAAACACGGCAACAGAACCAGTTTGGTAAGGTCTGGTCACATGATGAGGGCATTAACAAGAAAATCGATGGAGTGCTCGCCTAGTCCTTGCCTCTCAGAAATGACCCTAACAGGTCAACAGCAAAGACGAAGCTAAAGACAGAAGAGACAAACAATGGCTCGAGGCCGACACCAGCCTGCCTCATTAATTAAAAAAAAAAAAACTAACTTGCCCGAAGTAGCGGTGTTATGACATAAAGACAGACACTCATGCCACATCCTGAAGTGCCCAAGACGTTGATTGGTTCCCCAAACAACACGTGACAACATGTCTGACAGTGTCCTGAGCCACGAACACGACGTGTGGAGGTGTCACGATCGGAGTCTTGGCCAGTAACGGTCACTCGCCCCACACAGTGCGCACGCGCAGGAGTCAAGGGGTTATTTCCGCCATGTCACAGGTCACTTCCGTAAAGACAACATTTCTTCTACCACAGGGATGGGGAAACCTTTTTCTTCCAAGGGCCATTTGATATTGATAACATTATTCTTGGACGGTTCACAATGATCTACAGTGATACCTCGGTTCTCGAACATAATTCGTTCCGGGAGGACGGTCGAGAACCAAATTGTTCGAGAACCGAAGCAATGAAACCCATAGGAAATAATGGAAACTGGATTAATTCGTTCCAAGCCCCAGAAAATGCCTATTTACTGGCCTAATTTGTATATAATATGTAGAAAAACATGAGTCTCAACAAGAAATAAGAAATAAAAGTGTATTTATTAAAACAAAAAACAAAAAAATAAAATGTACTGTACAGTACAGTACAGTAAATTGTGTTTCATTTACTGTACCTGTACCAAACTTTATGGCAGGAGGGAATGAATGTGGAGGAAGGAGGGAAGGGGGATGGTTATTGTTTTGAAGGGGAGTCCTCTTCAGTAAAAACAGAGGGTAACTGCTCTTCAGGTGTTTCTGTTCTCTGTATCTTTTGCTGAGGAGAATCAGAATCTTGCTCTGCAGTTGCTTGTCTGATTTCTTTACGGAAGAATTTGTCAATTGTTTGCTGTTTTTTTCTCCTTTGCAAAATTTTGCGGAAAGTGGACATAACATTGTCATTAAAAATGTTAACTGCTCTATTTGCTACCACTTTATCAGGGTGATGTTGTTCAACAAAATTTGCGATTTCTGCCCATTTTGCACACATTTCATGACTCTCTCCACAAAAACGTGACTCTCTCTCTCTCTGCACTCACACTGATGACGCAAGCAAGGCGCGCTGGGCAGAATGAACGCCATTCGGCTCAACTCGGCTAATCTCGGACGTTCCGATGTTCGAGTTCCAAATATTTGTTCGGATTCCAAGACAAAATTTTCTCGAATTTCCTGGTCGAATACCGATTTGGTCGAAAGTCAAGGCGTTCGAGAACCGAGGTATCACTGTACTTCCAAATGATGAATCTGGTCACGTGGTTTCGCGCGAAAACTCTGCTCCGCTATGAAAACACAGCTACACATCTGTCTGGAGTTTGTAAAATAAATGTTTACAATTAAAATGTTTCTAGTAATAAAACCTTTTTTCCTAACACCCAATTTTCTTTTACTGGCTGTCCCAAAGAAAATACAGACAAGCTTGCACATGCACAAATAAACTGTTTACCAGCCAGTTGTTTATTTGTTCATCGTCATCTCCTCTCTACTGATCTCCTCCACCAAGCAGCTTATGTCGGCACTTGTGTTCTCCAGATTCGAATGTAACTGTTGGTACATCGTCCTGGCCACCTTGACAGGCTCCATTGTATTGATGCCCGTGTTGTATTGGTGGTTTGTGTTTGCAGTGTCAGCGGAAAGCTGACCACTTAGCCGCTTGTGCGCCATCTTTGCTGGGTGTTAGTGTGGGGTGGCATGGAACTAACAATCGCCATACTTTGCTGTCATGTTGTTCATGTTGCTATTATTATTATTGGTAAAGTATGGCCGCCGCCCTCTTTGCACAGGTGCGTCGTGTGAAGTGCATTTGTTGACTAAGTGTATTAACCGAGGTTAACTTGACTGTGATTGAATTTATCAAACACACACGTGTACATCGCGTATACGTCAGCAGGCACTGACACTCTAACACCACGTACAACAGCAGATAACGTGGTGACGTAGCACTCAAACATCGTACAACAGTAACGGATAATTTGGTGACGTAACAATTGCAGAAAGCGTGGTGACGTAACACTCTAACACAAAGTCGGGGAAGCAGATAGCTGAGTGATTAGAGCGCTGGCGTCCGAACTGAGAGCGAAGTCGTTCGATTCCTGACGAGCGCAGCAAACTTTCCCAAGTCGAGACAGCTGGCAGGAATGGTACCTGACTCCTTAGACGGTTGGGGAAGGTGAGACAGCGGGGGGAGAGGAAATGGGTAAAGCTTATCCCGAGAAAAAGTGAGGTCTGTAACGTCTTACTCACCTCATCCCTCACAACGAAAAGGTCAGAGGATGACCTTTACCTTTTTTACCTTTTTAAGTACAAAGTACAATAACAGATAATGTGGTGACGTAACACTCTAGCAATGTACAAAAGTGCCAAACAAAGCGGTGACGTGCTGATGGAGTGGTGGGAGAGCAGCGGCAGCAGCTGCCTCTACAGGAGAGGCTTGCGGCGACACGTCGCGCACCATTGCTAATCGTTTTGTCTCAAAATCACGTGACCACCGCCTGCCGCTGTGACAATGCACGGACACCAGTGTGTCATCGGCAGACATCGGACACGTCACGCTTTGCAACTACAGCCACAATGTACACTTATATTGAAATGCTTAATGTAGACACACATGTAACCCTGGGATGTAGACACATGTAACCCTGGGGTATAGACACACATGTAACTCTGGGATGTAGACACACATGTAACTCTGGGATGTAGACACGTGTAACCCTGGGGTATAGACACACATGTAACCCTGGGATGTAGACACACATGTAACCCTGGGGTATAGACACACATGTAACCCTGGGGTATAGACACACATGTAACCCTGGGGTGTAGACACACATGTAACTCTGGGGTGTAGACACACATGTAACTCTGGGGTGTAGACACACGTAACTCTGGGGTGTAGACACACATGTAACTCTGGGGTGTAGACACACACGTAACTCTGGGGTGTAGACACACGTAACTCTGGGGTGTAGACACACATGTAACTCTGGGGTGTAGACACACGTAACTCTGGGGTGTAGACACACATGGGGACATGTAAGTTTGAGGAAATGTCAGTAACACGGCGAGCTCCTCTGCACGAGCGACACGCGATGTTCATCGAGTAACGAGCCACCAGCTGCTGCAGCAACATTTACAGACAGCTGGTGGTATTGATCATCAACATGAAGTAGTCGGCGTTGTTGTCATCACAAGCATTCTATATCACTGAAAGTATCGATCATCAACATGAACTAGTATTCTGGTCAGTATACAAATGTTCTATCACTAAAAGTTTGGCTTGTTTGTTTCTTTGTTTGTTTGTTTCTTTGTTTGTTTGTTTGTACTAAAATGTACTAATACTATTATGCACCAGCATAATCATCCTGCATGTTTATTTTCGTCCCAAAGTGAGACCCGATCCCCCTACTACTGAGTTTGACGCCTCACCTTACAAATCAACGTATGAGGGGTGGGGCGGCAGCTAGAAGGTGGGGGGAGATTCGGAGGATGACGTGTTCCAGTGGATGCTGTACACCTGGCATCTAGCTTCAGGAAGCTACCCGTTCAATGTAGCTGGCGAGTGAGATGCATCATGGGATGAAGGCTTCTCCAGGCAACTGCAGCTAGCGTGACCTTGCGAGACCTGGTGTGTACGGGTGGCGAGATGGAGTTAGCCTGTACCGTGGTGCTACACGAGCGAGGTCAAGTAAGGTCAAGAACTCCAGCCTGGATCGGTGACGTAACACACGTCCTGTCACGCAGGCCGAGACTGATGCGAGGGCAGCACACGCTGGCTACAGCCTCGTTCTCCGGAGTCACAACATCGCAAGTCACAGCATCCTTATCAGCTTGGCTTGTTCGAAGGGACTGAACTGCTGCCTGAAAGACTTGGAGGTGGAGGCGGGATGGATGGGGTAGGGGAGGCAGACGACTGAGGGTGGCTGCAAGATGCGGCACCGTCCTGTGTTGCATGCAGCACGCAAGGCGAGCAGACTGACAGCTCCCACCCCACTACCACCCACTTCCCTTACCATGTGCACGCCCTGCTTTGTCCCGCCCCGTCTGCTCACTTCCGTTTACCGCCATTCACACCCCCACACACACACCTCCACTCCAAGCAAAACGCTCGAAAAACCAGTCGAGGTCAGAAATGTTCAGGAGACGATTTTTTTTCCTAAAGAAAAGGTGGAAACTCTAGTGAGGACTGACGTCACTCAGCAAGGGGCTGTAACCGCAGTCGGCAGAATTGTCTTCCCCTCGCCATACGGGCCTTTTGTTGGCGTCAGCACAGTACACGTGCACCAACTGTAGCCACCAGAGGATGCTGAAGTCGCTTCTTTATTGTTTTTCTCAGTGATTTTTGTTGTTGTTGTTGGGGGTGGGAAGTTGTCAACTCACGTGTAAAAAGTGTCACAACAGGACAGGTAAGAGCAGCCATGTTTGTAGATGACAATAAGTCACGTGACACATCATCACGACGCGAGGACGTCTTTGAGCCTCCTCTGCCATTGGTGGGCAGTGTGACAGGCCAGTAACATGAAGTGAGGTCCATAGAAACGTAAACATTCTGTTTCCGCACACATACGCACGTCACAGTGTAAACAAACAACTGTCGCGCTGTAAACATAAACAGGTCACAAGCTCGGCTCCCTTCCGCCTCCTCCATCTCTCTCTGTTACACCGGGGTGGGAGGGCAGGGATATGGGGTGGGAGAGCGGAAACGCCGTCAGCCCGTCGGAACATGTCGGCAGACCTCATCTCGCGCTGCTGGCCCCCCGCGTGCAGCCACTTCCCCCTCCCACGCCCTCCCCTTATGCACTTTCCTCAGGGTACTCGGGTAGAGGCAGACAAAGGCGGGTGTAGCCGGGTGCACCCAGCAGTCGTGCAGCTGGTGTCAGCGCTGGTGTCAAGTGACAAGCGCGCCCTGTCGTAACTTTCTCAAGTGCATCACTAGCTCACTGACCTCTGACCCCTCTCACCCTTATCCAGCGGTGAGAAGATGTTATCACGTGATGCTCCGGGTCTTGCACGAAATAGCACCAGGTGCTTCACCGCCAGCCTCTGATCTCCGGCCTCATTATCTCCCCAGAACATCTGGCTACATCACCTTAGCACGCGCTCCCTCTCGCGCGCTCATGCTGCTGACGTCACACGACTGATGCCAGTCGCTGGGCCGCTGTTTGATGCCAGACGCAGGATGATATGCCCCTCGTGCCAGTTACACTCACAAACTGCAAAGCTCTTACACACAAAGACAGCTACAGGAGCAAAGTGTTTTAGCCACGCCGACCACGAGATTACTACCCAAGGTCTGACCCCTGACCCCCGAAAGCGATGACATAAGTTAGGAAACAGAAGGACCCCAATAAACATGAGCGACTGTAATGCATTTACCTGGTGCTCACATGTAGTATTAGCAGAGAGCTTCTCCAGCTAACGCAGTAGGTGACGTCAGTCAGTCACGTGGTGTATCAGTTAGTCCCGATACCCAGCTGTGTCTCACCTACACAGTATCTCACAGCCTTTCTGAATGTCGGGAAGGGAGTATCTCACTATCTCCGGCGAAAGACAGATTTCTTACACATTTCAGAATTTTTTCTGCCGACAGAGAGTAGGGACTGGGGGGTGGGGAGCGGAGGTGTAAGTGTCTCGCCAGCATCCTAGGGCTGTAGTCAGTAGTTTTCCCAGGGCAAAGTGGGGAACTCGTGAACGGCCTTGTTTCCGACGTTTCAGAGCGGCGTTCACATCCCATGGACACCCTTCATGCTTATTTACCTTTGAACAAGCTTGCTACCTCTTTATAATTACGGGTACATGGATAAAACACAGTGTGTGAGATTATAACAAGATGCTTGTCGTTGAGTTCCCCGTGTTGCCGAGGGGCAAAGACTTCCCCTCGGTTCATATCTACGGCCCCTGGAGTGTCACGTGCTGACAGTGCGCATGTCCTGACCCCTGTCTCCGGTCACTCCACGTCATAGCACGTACTACACCGGACATGACACTGGACGTTAGAGGTCAGTGGAGAGAAGCTTAGGACTGTCTGTGTCACCTCCATTAGTGTGCATCATTGTGTTTCATTGAGGCTGTTTCGCGCTGACATTCACCTTTCACCTGTGTATGCCCCAGACATTAACGACTATCGACGAAGTCTGACCTGATGTCAGTCAAGATTCCGACAGTGGATCTTGTATTGTTTTTTTCCCTCATAACGTGGGTCAGAGGCTGTGACCTTTCGGGCGGCCTGCTGCCATTCAGACATGCTCGTGCAGTCACGCCTGATGTCTTCTTTAATCACCGGTAGAGATCAATCGGCGCCATGGTTACAGTGTACTGCAGTGACACAGACATCCCTGACAGGTGTATGTGCCAGAGCTGACAGCTGGTAAGCACGCACGCACGTATGGATACACGATCTCTCTATCTCCGTCCCTCTCCTGCTCATCGTCACAATACCAGCAGCCAAACGCACCCTGGACTGTCTGCTATCTCCTCGATCAGACTAACGAGGGCCTCTCAACCTCAACATTCACACACCGCGAGCTGACCTACTCGAGACGAGCCTGAAATATTCTGTCAGTGTTCTTTGGAACAACCTCACAGCTCTCCACAGAACGGACTCCAGTCTGTACACGGTCAAAGTGGGACTCCTACAACACCTACAACACCTACAACACCCACAACACCCACAACACCCACAACACATTCTAAACCGTTTGATGACCTACAGAGGCGTCCTACCAACATCTATTACTCAGTAGTAATAGTCATACTGACAAAACAAATACGTACCACATTTTGCTAGTGCTTTAGCCAAAAAAAAAAAAAAGGGAAAATAACAAGAACGGTCAGTTAAGATATCAACCACTATATTTGTACATATCATAATTTTCTCTGTTTTTGTTGTCATGTTTTCAATTAATGAAATCAATTTATTTCTACTACAGTACTTGGTCCGAGAGCTAAAAAATAACTTTTGCGAATAACTGTTACCCTCGTAAATAAACATTTCTCTCTCACACACACACAGAGACAGAAAGAGGGAAAGTCAGGATTAACAGCCAACTCCAGCTACACCACAGCAGGAAAGTGCTGAGCGCTACTCACGAGCTCTACTACAGCCTACTGTAGAGAGCAAGCAGGTGACAGGTGGCACCGAGTCACTCACCAGTTCGTCGAGGGACTTCATGTCGCACGTTTTAATCTGTGGCGGTGGGTCGCCGGCCAGCTCGGCGTCGATCTCCTCCTCCATGCGCACGATGGTGGGTGCGGGCATACCCAGACGAGCACCCAGGCGGGCTAACTCCAGCATGCACAGCACCACGCTGCGCTCGTTCTTGCGCAGCACCAGGTCGTCCGTCTCGAAGCGCAAGACGTCGGGGATCCCCAGCTGCCGGCACCACGTGATGAAGTTGGACACGTTGTCGCGAGCCTGGAAGGTGCCCGGCTTGACGGGGTCGCGGTACACCACCTGACCTTGCGGCACTGTCCGCACGAAGTAGGATCGCATCTCCAGCCCCACACCCTGCTGGCGACGCTCCTGCCAGAAGTGTTGCACCTGGTTGGCATGGCGACACAGCAGCACGCCAGTCTCCAGCACCTCCAGGAAGCTGTCGGCGTCCACGTGCAGCCCGTGCAGACAGGAGAACCAGTCGGCCAGGTCCTCCTTCATGGCCAGCAGGTACTCGTCCTGACTGCCGAACGACCGCAGCGACTTGGGCTCCAGCACCAACAGCGTCCCGCCACTGTCGCTCTCCATCCCTACTGACGTCACTTCCACCCGCTAGTCAGCGCAACATGGCGGCTTACGCTGACGTCACTGTCATGAACCAACCACAGGCTTGGCTTAGTGCAGTGGAAGAATGGGATCTCCGCGCACTGTCGACAGAAGCAAAAGAGTGTAAAACACACACACACACGATGACCACCAGCAACACCACCAGCAACACCACCAGCCAATCACCCTTTCTCGGGATTTCATGTGATTGAACGGCAACACGTGCACGTTAACGTTTGCAACATGTTTTAGGTTTGTTGAGCTAATCTCTACACAAACAGTGAATTCGCATAATGAGGACAACTCCATCTACAAAATGTTTCAACCGTCCAACACAAGCCGTTGTGTTTTCTCCGTCTCAACGTTGCGGTCGTCGTCTACTAATGAACGGAACAGATCATCATGTGGATCAAGTAAGCATCGTCATCTAATGACAGAGCACGTGGCCAGGTAGTAGGTTGTCATCTTATGACAGCACGTGGTCAGGTAGTAGGTTGTACCAATGTGCACGTGTCAGGCGCATGCGTGCTCCGCTCACGCACCTTGTCTCGTGACACGGAGTGACACAGCTCAACGTGTGTAGTGAGTGTGTGGTCAGCAGTGCTGCCACAACGACTTTACCTACATCGAGTGCCTACCTGTCATGTCAGGGCCATCTAGAATGTCATGCAGACAGCAGACATCAAGAGCCAATCAAGGTGGTGTTAAACAAAAAACCTCCCGCAACACACGCACGTGTTGAGCGATATGATTGAGAGCTTGGTGCGTGCGTGCGTGTGCGTGCGTGTGTGTGTGTTAGCGGGAAACAGCACCTGGCGCAGGCCTCAGTCTCATCCATGCAACCCTCTTATAGTGAGCATTCGACCTCCTTACATCATGCCACCAGCTTGTAATGCGCGCTGTGTGTACACGTGACTCCGTCACAGTCCTCAGTTACCTACACGCGACTGTAAGTAAGGCCACAAACAATGGCGGAAGTAAGCAAGTGACACAAACAAGTAGAAGTAAGACTTGCCCACAAGTCCAGTTTCCACACAGCGATTTCCAATAACACCGTGAGATTGACCTGGCGACTACTATAGCGTCACATGATTGACCTGGCGACTACTATAGCGTCACGTGATTGACCTGGCGACTACTATAGCGTCACGTGATTGACCTGGCGACTACTATAGCGTCACGTGATTGACCTGGCGACTACTATAGCGTCACGTGATTGACCTGGCGACTACTATAGCGTCACGTGATTGACCTGGCGACAACTATAGCGTCACGTGATTGACCTGGCGACTACTATAGCGTCACGTGATTGACCTGGCGACTACTATAGCGTCACATGATTGACCTGGCGACTACTATAGCGTCACGTGATTTACCTGGCGACTGTACAAGCCTAATGAAGCTCAGCCTACTGTCTCCTTGCTTCATGCCAGCCAGCACTGTGCATCTATAGCAGGGCATAGCTGTACTAAACACGTGACTATATACTGCTGTACTGAACACGTGACTATATACTGCTGTACTGAACACGTGACTATATACTGCTGTACTGAACACGTGACTATATACTGCTGTACTGAACACGCGGCTATATACTGCTTACTACTGACTGCTGTACTACAAGTTACTTTATACTGCTGTACTGAACACGTGACTATATACTGCTGTACTGAACACGTGACTATATACTGCTGTACTCTACAAGTTACTTTATACTGCTGTACTGAACACGTGACTATATACTGCTGTACTGAACACGTGACTATATACTGCTGTACTGAGCACGCGGCTATATACTGCTTACTCTACACGTGACTATATACTGCTGTACTCTACAAGTGACTTTATACTGCTGTACTGAACACGTGACTATATACTGCTGTAATGAACACGCGGCTATATACTGCTGTACTGAACACGTGACTATATACTGCTGTACTGAGCACTAAGTACTTCTGTGACACTGCTGTAACGCATGGCTATGAATACCGCTGTAATACATATAATGTACATTATCTATACCATGCTGCTCTACTTGACCCCTGCACCACTCGTGCTCTGTTGCCGGTGTGAACAAGTCAGTGCAGTTACACCAGCACTTGGTGATGTCTACATCAGGCTGAACTCTCTGTTCCGTGTTTGAACTAAAGACACTAGCTGTACAAGTATCTCACCTTTGACCTGCGCGTGCGGCAAACTGATCGTGAGGGGAGCAGAACAGGTGTCCTAAATCGCAATCGATAAGTACGACATAGCAATTCTTGCGAACAGTATGCTTTGTTCCCGCAACGGAAATTATATTAATAAGGAAACAATGACACAGATAAACATACAGGCATGAGCACACACACATATATACATAAATACATATATACATATACAGCGATCAGTAGCAAGGCACGAAGATGTGTGGTGAAAACTTCAAGTGAGGGCTTACAGACTTTTTCTTGAGTGTCAAAGTTTAGTTTCCTCCTACCCGCTACACATGGATATAGTTGTGTCTTTTCTTCGGAAATAGTGAGGTTTGGTGTGAAATCTCTTAGTCTCTAATTGTAATGTTTATGAACTCGTCAAGCGGTCGACAAACACTCACCGCCGCCCTCTGGCACCAAATACAGCTTCTCGTGCTTCTGGGGGTTGGTGGCTAAAGACTGGCTACCACAGCTGGCTATAACAGCTGGCCTTCAAATACTTACAGCTGCCTTGCACGCGCCTCCCCTGTCGAACATTAAACAAGTCTCAAAGTAGCATCCACTGCCCACTGGTTTTCACAGGTTTCCAGTTAAAGTACGATTTTTGCTCGCGCATCTTCATCCCACGCGGCTACAAGGCTGGGAACATAATAGGACGCTGATGGTGTTACAGGGCGACGACTGTTGGAGGCACCTCGCGAACAAATCGCTGGCGGCGACGACGATGACACAACCTTTGACAAAGCGCAAGGCGTCGGTGCCACAGTGCACAGCACGAGCTTGATCAAGGTGCGAGGGCGGCAGTACGCCGGGTATCATCGCCACGTCATCAACTGACAGCTTTATCAGCACGCGGCTAATCTGTGGTGCAATGACGATGTCAGTGATGCTGGCCCCCCCACCGCTCACCCACAACAATCACACCCAGCCTGTGGAAGGTACCCAACTGTTATTAGTGCTACACGTGGGACACATAGTTCAGTGGACCGTGACGGAAACAACGGATCGTCTCAAACGATGTGTGGGCTGTTAGTGGCGAGTGCAAAGCCGCTGGAACGGGCCAAGGTCTTGCGGTCATTGCTAGGGGAGGTAGTTGTGGAGATAACTACTTTCTTTGAGAAGTAGATCAACCTCACACATCTGATGATATGAACCTGGGTATGCACACCCGTATGTCTGATGATGTGAAACCTGGGTATGCACACAAACATGTCTTGTGATCTGAGGCCTGATGTGAACATTCACACCTGTCCAGGTTGTCTTAGCATCTGATAATTTAACCATACTTACTTTTGGGTGCATACACCTGGCCAGTCACATCGACTAAGCGAGCGTGCAGCAAGCTTATGACACTTTGACATGTAGACAATCATGTGACAATCGTCCATAATCATATGATAATCTGACCAGTCACTCTGAAGAAAACAGACCATCCCGGGTATCAGTTGTCATGGCAACTTGCCCAATAACTTTTAAGATAAACCGACTGTCACAAGCATCAACTGTCATGTCTGCGACACTGCATGGATTACTGGTTCCAGACCCAGACGAGAAACAACTCCATCCAGGTGAGGAGAAGCTGTTGTTATGTCACTCTATCCAGGTGAGGAGAAGCTGTTGTTATGTCACTCTATCCAGGCGAGGAGAAGCTGTTGTTATGTCACTCCATCCAGGTGAGGAGAAGCTGTTCATATGTCACTACATGAGGTGAGGTGTTATGTCACTCCATCCAAGTGTGGAGGTGCTGTTGATATGTCGTTACATCCAGGTGTGGAGGTGCTGTTGATATGTCGCTACATCCAGGTGTGGAGGTGCTGTTGATATGTCGCTACATCCAGGTGTGGAGGTGCTGTTGATATGTCGCTACATCCAGGTGTGGAGGTGCTGTTGATATGTCACTCCATGAGGTGAGGTGTTATGTCACTCCCTCCAGGTGTGGAGGTGTTGTTGATATGTCGCTACATCCAGGTGTGGAGGTGTTGTTGATATGTCGCTACATCCAGGTGTGGAGGTGTTGTTGATATGTCGCTACATCCAGGTGTGGAGGTGCTGTTGATATGTCGCTACATCTACCCTCCACCTCAAGAGTACAGTGTGCCGAGAGCTAGCGAGGCTGAGTGCTGTGAAGAAAGCTGATTGCCAGACCACACATCGTATGCTACAGCAACAACAACAAACAGTACAATCCTGTCAGTTGGAAATAATACTGCAAATACTAAATCCGCTTTGGTTCTTACCTGATGTTATTAGCGCCGTTAGCTCCGTTCGTGCTTCACAGCCATTTGCACTCCATGTAGGCATACAATTTTTTTTTTTAATTTTTCACTCTCAAATTTTTTCCCCTCGGGATTTTTCACGACGATCACTTGAAGTGATTGTTTATATCCATTCTCTTGTCCCTTATCTTTAACTTTCGTAGTCAGCTATCGGCATAAAGTACCATCGTCTGTCATTTGTAAACAAATGCACTTGCAAAGTACAAGTACAAACAAGTGCACTGGTAAAGTACGACTTTCAGGTGGGCAGGTGAGGTGAGACAGAGTCAGCGCGAGGACGAATGCCTTCTGCAAGCTGGAGACAAGTCGTTCATATCCACACAAAGATATATATATAGCGTACAAACGTGCACACACACAGACAGACAGACAGGTGTGATATCCGTGACACTTTGTTCCTGTTTTGTGACTGCGCGTGACGCCAGTGTCAGACAAAGCAGACGACACTGATCAGGCGACCTACTTGTACACAAACTACACCTACCTTTGAGACCGTTACAAAAGCAGTGATGTACTACAGCGCCACGAAGTGAAAGTCCCACAACACGTCAATGAGCTCTCGCACTCGGGCCCTTGACCCGCCGACCTGACCTCTCGCGCCGTTGCTAACAACGCTCGGCCTGCTTGACGAGCGCGACACACCCACAGACTGTGGCGGCGATGTCTGAGGAATAATCCTGGCGTGCCGATCAGTTCCTCCAGTCTCAAGGCGGACTGATTTCAACTGTCGCCATGTCAGGCCCGCCTGGCACACACCCGCCGTTTGTCTCGCGTGCGCCGTCCATGATGTCTGGCGCTTGACCCCGGGCTTCAGCGTCTTCGCTCGTTGAGAGACGAGGCAGGAGGACCTCGCTGGACTTCAGCATCACACCGGGCGGCTGTCGGGTGCCGGGAGGATGGGGTAGGGGTGGTTCTCCGCCAGGTAGCTCTCCGTACGACACTGCGGACCGTTTTGTTTTCGCCACGCGATGGTAAGCTGTTCCCTGCTCGCGCCAGCGCAGACGACAGTTTAGTCACGTGATCGAATGGTGGAGCTGGTGGCGTGCGTGGCGAGTACGAGCGTGTTTGCAGATCCCGGGCGTTAGATGATGTTGTGTGGCGATAACAACGGCTACAATGGCTACAAATATTGTGTTTCACACAATGAGTGACAACAACAGCTACTGTACAATGGCTACAAACATTGTGTGTCACTCACCACGTGACAACAACAGCTACTGTACAATGGCTACAAACCGCTGGTGTGTCCCGCCAACACGCGCATTACCAAGAGGAATCTTGTATCGGTAAAAACAAATCGTCGGAGCTCGTGCCAAGTACAACAGCGGGGACAACACGGGAGGGGGCGGTGCGATGTTGGGGTGTAACGGCTGAAACGATCGAGAGACACGTACACATGCTAGTGTGTGTGACAGCTGTGACCGAACACTGTTGGATTCAACTGACAGTGTGACACAAGAGACAACGACAGCTTTTACACGGGTCGTTGAAGTGGGTTTATTTATTTATTTTTGTTGTTTAGTAGACGCGTGTGTGGAGCCGTGACGTACCCTCATCACGCTCATCACATTTCCTTCGGCTGTTGTCGTCGGGACGCTGACACGTGACCAAAACAGCTTTGCTCTAGACACCAGACGAAGGTGCGATCATGTCTATAAATGACACACAAAGAAAATTCGGAAAGACATGCAGTCAAAAAAACCAAAAAACAAAAAACAAACAGGCAAGCGGACAGACAGACGAAGAGGTACACAGAGAGCAAAAATTGAGAGGTGCGCGCACACACACTCGCGCACACAGATACAAACATGACTCATATACACACAGACACATGCACGCAGACAGCATAATGTACATACAGTGATTCACACGCACGCACACAGTCAGACCAATCAACTAAGAGACTTGACGCATTTTCAAACGTTCAAAATACTGACACCTGTCTTCATTAATTCATTCACTCGCTCCTCTCTTGGCCGACTATGTGGTCCACCCACTGACAGGACACGGACGACTGCTGCTGTCACCGAGGCCAACTCTTCGCCCTCGCCAAGTTGTAGACTGTTAGGTCCCCACGAACCTTTCATACCCGCCATAGCGATAAAATGCTTCGTCAACAATAGATTTGCACTAAATTTATTTAGTTACTTTTTGATTTGTTTTTTTTTTTTTTGAGGACAAAAGTTCTCGACCTCCACTTAGGCGGTCCGTAGACGCAACTGTTAACGTCTGTCACCAACACAGTGAGGGTTGACTGTCCTGGGTTCACCTCTCGTCTCGGGCACACTGTTCTTTCTCTGAATGTGGCATCTGTTTACAGGGCTAGCTGCCTTGCCGTGAGATAGTCTTAGTTGAGGACTGTAATAAAACACCAATTCGCCTACACCCCCCTCTTCATTGACCTCCATTTCCCACGACTTAGAGCCAATAAACAGAAGAGACAACAGACACAAGGCTTGACCTCAGTACCACCGTGAACACGAGATTTGCATCTCTTGATATTTATATCGGAAGCGAATTTGTGCATTGGCCTCGCTCTAGAAGTGTGAGTGGGTGGGGTGGTCTTCTGCAAGCAGTCCAGAGATATATACATACATCAGTGTCTAAGGCCCGCAGCTCTGGCCTGTCTTGGGGGCGGTAAGCAAATCCTGAGTGTTATCGTCATTCCGCTCATTGATGTCTGCCACTGTCATCTTCGAGACACTGAAACTCATCTTGGGGTTGCCGAGTGCGTGTAAATGTTGTCATACATTATTCTGTCAGCTGTTTGTTGGTGAAATGATAGTTATCTCTGAACTGTGACGGAAGGGACAAAGAAGCGAGGCGTGTCGGTGTCGCTAAACTAAATCTCGCGTTTTCCGCTGGCTTCTCGCGGCGTCGCCAGGGCGGCTAAAAGGGGCGCAACTCTCAGTTCTCCTCCACTTCCTGCACCCTCCGCCATAGCGGCGCGTCACCGCTGACCTTTCACGACGCAGCTGGCACCAAAAGGTCAGGTCACGCATGCTGCAGTAGACACAGCTGTGACACGTTTTGGCGCGGCACCAACACATAGACACTGAACGCGAGTGGAAACACAGGAAAGACACTGATAGACATCGACAGTGAGCACAACACTTACAGTAGACAAGACTACAGCTAGGCACTACTCACTGGTAGACATCGACAGTGTGCACAACACTAGCAGTAGACAAGACTACAGCTAGGCACTACTCACTGGTAGACAACAACAGTGTGCACAGCACTTACAGTAGACAAGACTACAGCTAGGCACTAGACATCGACAGTGTGCACAACACTTACAGTAGACAAGAATACAGCTAGGCACTACTCACTAGTAGACAACAACAGTATGCACAACACCAACACTAGACAAGACTACAGCTATCGTCAAGACTTAGTGGGTCAGCCAGCTTGTCATGCCAACGAGCAGCTGAACATGGAGACAATTAACACTGGTGTGAAGTTAATACTGGACTAATTAGTGTGTCTGGTGATTGAAACATCACTTTGCTGACACATGATGACTGTCAGCCACTGACGTCACTTTGACAACCACTGCCACTACAATATAGACAAGACTACGACATGGAACAGCACGACATGTATGACACGCCACAACTTGGGCTGTGTATGAAATACACCGCTAGACAGGATATGTTTACAATACAGCACTAGACAGGGTGTGCATAACATACACAATTAGACAGGATATGTTTACAATACAGCACTAGACAGGGTGTGTATGACATACACAATTAGACAGGATATGTTTACAATACAGCACTAGACAGGGTGTGTATAACATACACCGCTAGACAGGATATGTTTACAATACAGCACTAGACAGGGTGTGTATGACATACACCGCTAGACAGGATATGTTTACAATACAGCACTAGACAGGGTGTGTATGACATACACCGCTAGACAGGATATGTTTACAATACAGCACTAGACAGGGTGAGTATGACATACACTCTGTATAAAACACCACTTGACAGGGTGTGTACGGATGTCAGAGCTTCCAGACCAGGTGAGGACTGAATGATGTCAGAGCACCAACAGTTGACCCAACTGCCAGACTAACGACGGTGGAAGTATTTCTCTTTCTCTTACATACTCACGTGCACACACCTGCAGCGTGCACGCGTGCAAACACTCCTCCCGTCACACACACACACTCTCACACACACACGACTCTACTCTCACCACACTGAGCTACACTCACCACCATACCCTGCTCTTTCCAACCCTGTCTTGTGGCTGCTACAAGATCCGCACACACAGCCTGGGGTTCAAACGATGCGTCGCCGACAGACGCAGTGAAGCCACCCCGATACAGGCGCCCTCAACATTTATGTCTCGCGATCTTTAGACTTCTCTTTGATGTTAACGACTCTCGCGCGTCTACGGGTATCAGGTACCCACAAGTAGGACGTGCGATGGTGGTGGTGGAGAGTGGGTGAGTGGGGCACACGGGTAGATATCAGATTCCGGGTATCGATCAGCACGCGATACCCCTGAGAAGCTCAAGAACCTGTCATGGGACGGACACTCTTCGCCGCAGTCTTGTTTGCCGACAGCGCTGTGCACCCGGGGTACGTACGTGCCAGCGACTAATATACAAACCGCACCCCGGGTACTAGCTAATATTCGCGGACACTCTCCTATTTGGAAGCACTTAATACACTCATGCCAGCTGACGGTTAGCAATCGGACGGCTACCAACATTCCTTTATTGATAGTTCCGGCCTTTCGCAATTCTGTCTTGGCGCGTGCGTGCGTGCATGAATGTGTGTGAGAGAGAGAGGACAATGACAATGACAATTCTTTATTGACGAGAGATACAATAAACAAGAAAATGTTTTTTTCCATTTAGCCCTCGCCCTTTACAGGGAAAAAATTAACTACGTAAATGAAGCAAATAAGTAAATAGAATAATTTGTAGTAAACATAAAGGAAGGTGGATATGTACAAAAGAGGTAGTTAAGAAAAAAATATATGAATATATTCACAAGGTGTTGAGAGAAAGAGAGACAGAGCGAAAGAGTGAGAGAGAAAGTGAAGTGTAAACGGATCCCATGTACCAGATGTGGGATCACGGAAAGTTGACTAGTGCCTGAAGTCTGCTGTGGCCATTGAGGTGATGACAAGCTCGTAGATGTGGACACAGACAAGTGTACAGCTGACATTTGTAGTGAGTGGACATAGGTCAGCCTGTAAAACATCGCCATGAACTACATTTAATCATCTGAGGCTGTGTAGTAGTCCGTAGCTAGCGACCTTTGCTTGTCAACATGTCAACATGACAACACGCAGGAAGTACGGCAAGGGAGGCTACTCTCAGGTCGTCCTTCGTGCGGACTATTACAGTGACTGATACCGGAAGTGCACCCACCCCAAGAGCGGCGCCATGCAGCAGTCACCGTGGCCCAGCAAGCGAGTGTATATATGTATATAAACAGCTATGAGAGAGAACAGAGAGGAGGAGAGTTGAGAGACAGACGCGCGTGGGAGGGAGAGAGTGAGAGAGAGAGAGAAAGCCATCTTGACCTAATGTAACAACATTCTCCACGTCTTTTCAATGCATTTTTTCATTTTTTAAAAGGCAGTTCTAAAAATAAAATACAACAACACTCACACACACACAGAAGAGGAAAGCTTGATACTGCCATTGAGTGAGTAGAGGGTAAGACAAGGGGTAAATCCTCCGATTCCCACTCACACTCCCTCGTCCCGACGAAGTGGGGGTTGGAGGGGAGTGGCCGGCTCCCAGCAGGTGGAGATGGGAAAAGAGTGGTTCTCAGGAAGCCTCTTTGCTGACACTTGCCTGTTATCATCTGCCGCTTGGAAGCCATGCCCCCACACTCTTTGCCGATACTTACCTGTTATCACCTGCCCCCGAATTAACTTTACACCCTCACCTCTACCTCCGCTCTCACTAACCTTTTCGGATCACAAGATATTCCGGGTGATCTACTATCACCAGTACATATTCCTCTCCCTGCACGTATGCTCCCAACATCCCACCCATACTGTAGAAACTCTCAGTCATGTCTACGTCAGTGGTGGTGGTGGTGGTGGTGGTGGGTGTCGCGCTACATTCTGATGAGAAACCGTCAGTCACGTCTGAATCAGTGAAGGGTGTCAGGCTACTCGTCGATTCGACCACAGCACTCGACCACCGAGTTCAGAAATGACTATCCAGAGTAATGATACATTCGTTGCTCGTTGTATACATACCAAAGGAAACATCTTTTCCATACAAATTAGTCACGTGAGCACGTAGGTCAGCCGCAATCGTTATCAAATGAAAAGTAGACGCTTCAAGTAGTTTAAGAGGTGGCGCATGGGTACCTTATGATCAAGAAAAAAACCCAAACATTCCTAGGTAGAGGAGGAGGGTAGAACTTGTCAGGCCATCGTTGGGTCACCTAGGGGTCGTTCAGACGATCCAAGGACCAGTTTCCTCCACACCGACGATCGACATCCCGACAACTAAGGGGGTACACTCTCCCTCTCCTTTAGCAAATCGATCTGCAGCCGACAGCGCTATAAATAGCTCTCACTCAAGCGCCCTCCCTCGCGATCCACCCGCCATCCTCATCGAACGTTTAGCATCAATAGTTCTCGCGATCCACCCGCCATCCTTATCAAGCCTTTAACATCGGTAGTTCTCGTGTCTTCTCCTCGCCATGGTCGGTGACTCCGATCCTGACAGGCTGACGGGTTGACAGCTTTTACCTGAGAGCTAATTACCTACAAGACACAATTAATAGTCTGCGCATGTCCACCAGTCTGCTGTACGTGTCAGACGCACCCGACCTTGCTCAATGTACGCGGGTGATTATGCCGAGGTGTGCCTAGATGACTGTTATCTAATGGAGCTGCATGAACAACAAACATGAGAAGCAGAACGAGTTCACGACCCCCTGACTAAGAGCAATCAACAGCCTCCAGCACGTGACTGACAGGCGTGCGCTGATTACAGCCTCCAGCACGTGACTGATGTGCACAGGTTCACGAGTGAGTGTATTTGTGTGTGTGTGTGCGCGCGCGTGTGTGTACACATAGACGACTGATGAGCAATGGTACAAGAAGTCTCCTTGATGCCAGCTTCTTCCCAACCCAGTCAAGGAATGCGTGACGGAGCCGTCCGACATCCACAGTAGAAGGCTGCACGTCACTCAGGGCCTTTGTACGTTACACGACACATCGTACACAACCTTGCACTCTACACATCACATGAACAGCGTTTTATACTTCACACATTACGTCACACCCTTTACTACACACGTGACTTTACCGCCAAACACGTCACTCAGGACCTCTTGTCCAAACACATCGCACACAACCTTGCACTATACACATCACATTACCAGTCGTTTAGACTTCACGCATTACGTCACACCCTTTTACGTTATCGCCTCGTGTTCCATGCACGTCACTCCACAAACCCACTGTCAATGTCAGTAAAGACGTGACGTGCCAGACGCGCACTCAAGGCCATTAGACGATCCTGACTAGCTACAGGGTAGTGACTAACGTCACCATGTCTGGTAGACATCTACAGCAAGAGAGGACGTCACGTCTACCCACACTACATCGCCGTCATCGTGCCCTAAGTGATGTGACGTCACTTTGTCAAGCCTGTATACACTGTCGTAGGGTGATTCTGACATGATTCTACTAACACTGTACAGCACCATCGTGACATGATGCTGACTTCACTACATCAGCACTGTAACAATACCAGCAGGACATGATCCTGACATGACTGTCAATGCTAGCAATATTGTCATGACATGATCGTGACATGACTGTCAATGCTAGCAATATTGTCATGACATGATCCTGACATGACTGTCAATACTAGCAATATTATCATGACATGATACTGACATGACTGTCAATGCTAGCAATATTGTCATGACATGATACTGACATGACTGTCAATACTAGCAATATTATCATGACATGATACTGACATGACTGTCAATACTAGCAATATTGTCATGACATGATACTGACATGACTGTCAATACTAGCAATATTGTCATGACATGATACTGACATGACTGTCAATACTAGCAATATTATCATGACATGATACTGACATGACTGTCAATACTAGCAATATTGTCATGACATGATACTGACATGACTGTCAATACTAGCAATATTGTCATGACATGATACTGACATGACTGTCAACACCTCATTGAGCCTGTGCTGTATTATGCCAAGGTTCACACGCGTGCACGCACGCACGAAGACTGACCACAACACCAGACAGTCTGCCACACATTACACAGTCTAATAACAATAGACCGGCAGGAGAAATATTACCAGCGTGCCGAGATTGAACAGACGGACCAACAGACAGAGTAAACAGTAGCAGGCCGCACACACTCACCAATCAATAGGCAAGCAAAGTAAATAGATTGCACGCACGCTGGTCGCGCAGATGGAAGAGACTGACCAGCAGACAGACGGATACCGAGAGTAGAATACACAGAGGAGACGGACCAGCAGACAGACGGATACCGAGAGTAGAATACACAGAGGAGACTGACCAGCAGACAGATGGATATTGAGAGTAGAATAGACAGAAGAGACTGACCAGCAAACAGACGGATACTGAGAGCAGAATACACAGAAGAGACTGACCAGCAGACAGATGGATATTGAGAGTAGAATACACAGAGGAGACTGACCAGCAGACAGACGTAGTACTGAGAGTAGAATAGACAGACCAGCAGACAGACAGAGTATTGAGAGAAGAAAACACAGAAGCAGACGGCACAGAGGAAGCAGCCGACAAATGGCAGCGGACAGCGACACACTTCGCCACGGCGTCACTCACCCGCTGGCTGTCTGCGGTGCCAGACGCAGTGCTGAGTATCCTGCTGTCACCAGAATGACCTCTAACCTCCTCCCCGACACACACGGCGGTTAACATGGTGAAGACAAGCACACGGACGACTCGTGACACATGCTGACCGGGCGGGCACGACTGACGGCAGAGGAAATGGAGTGGCACAGGCTGCAAGCAGTGCTGGTGGCAGTCAGGTTCCTGCACTCTGGCTACTGGCAGCGGTAAGCAGCGAGCGGTTATCTTCCCTTGCCTTATCGCTGCTGCAGTGGGCGCTGACCCCCCCGCCCGAGCGCGCGTGAGGTGAACGTTCACATGGCTGCTCCGTCACGCTCTTGCCCAAGTCTGTCTGCGAGGATGAGGATGAAAGGGGGATGAGACCGATTGTCTGCAGGAGACGGGTGGAGGAGGGCAGCAGCTACCAGCTACCAGCTACCGCTCGTCTTCCGCCTGCTCTCCAGGCGCCGGCATCTGCACATGCGCATCTGGCAGTGAGGGGGAGGGGGAGAGGAAGGGGAGGGCGGGAGGCTGGCTGCTGCGGCTGCACGCTGGCTGGCGACGCTGCGTCAGAGGGTGTGCAGGGAGGGAAGGGGGGCATATTAACCACCCGTCGCCTTTCACCTCTCGATGAGCTGTCGTTGGTGTGAGAAGGTCAAGGTGCGCCAAGTTTTTGTGTTCAACCCTTGAAACAGACAAACAACATCAGCAACATCGCTGTCAACCATATCAACACTAGGATGTTGGATTAAGGGCCTTAGTGTCGAAGATGTAGTTGTTTGTCGGCTGTTTGTGTGGCGGCAACCGCGGGTGGGTTGGGGGTGGGTGGGTCGCATTTTATCTCCCTTTCTCCGGGGGATGGGAAGAACGCCCAAAGCCCTCAGTGCACCAGTTAAATGCGTGTTCTAGTTTGTAAAGTGACACAAGACTTAAGGGATTGACCAACCCAACACTAATCGTTAGTTAACAATGATGGTGATTTGAGACCGGGAGGAGGGAGAGGGAATAATCGAGATGTGAGCAGACTAGAATATTGACGGCGGAGGGGGTAGGAGAGACTTGGTGTTAATGATGTTTGGAAGAATGTCTGAAGGTCCGCTGCATGATGTAACATGTTGATACAATAGATCACAGTTCTAGAAGCTGTTTTCTAACCACTCCCCCACCCCACCACACACACACTCCAGTCAACTTGCGGACTAAACTGTCACTAGCGGCCATTTTCCTTACAGACGAGTGGAAGGGAAAGAAGACAGGTGGAGGGTAGCTACTTCAGGAGGAAGTAGCCTCAGGAGAGTAAGGGGAGCTTTCTCTACACTTCTTTCCCTTACCTCCTTGTACCTGACATGACCATGTACATAAATATTTATATAAGTAACACTGCAGAAATAGTCCCGTGACTGCACATTGTGAATAAAGTATGTGTCTACATAAGGTGAGAGAAGAGGGATTCTATACAAGACAACGAAAAGTCAATACAATGTGTACAGCGAGAAATAACAGTCAGGTGTCTATACAAGAAGCGAAACAAAGGGTCTATACTTGTATAAAGATCATGGTACAGTCAGGTGTTTGTACAAGGTGAGAGAACCGGTGTTTATACAGGTTGCATTATAGTCAGGTGTATATACAAGGTGAAGGCTTAGTCAGGTATCCCTACAAAATGAGGAGATAGGTGTCTGTACAAGTTGAGGATATAGTCAGGTGCCTTAAAAGATGAGGGCATAGTCATGCAAGTTGTACAATATGAGGGTTAGGGTGTCTATATAAAATCATGGTCTAGTCAGGTGTAGGTACAAGGTGAGGATCTAGTCAGGTTCTACACGTGAGCAAACAGTCAGCGACAAAGTAAATGACTTAACGACGACAATACCCTTCGTTTACATATACCTCACCAACAGGAGCTGACATGCAAAAGGAAACAACAGTTTCCCATTGTACATAATAAAGTATTTCTCACCCACATGAGACGGTATGCAGTAGGAAACAATAATTTCCATTAATACAGTTTTTATTTCAACATTCACCCTCTGACTATAACGATCCCTGCATGATTTTTGTCAGTCTTAAATTACAGCTGCAGTGTGATACAGTGGCACTGCACGACAGCTGTGTACAGCTGTATCAGTGTCATTAATGGTAGTGTTCTGTCCCCCATGTCACTATGCATTGTCCTCCCATGCCTGTCAGCAGTGTAAAATGAGGAAGTAAACTGTTTCCACGTCTCCTACAGGTCCAGGGGACATAACTATAATCCACAGAAAAATCATTTTTCGCGATCTCTACTACACAATGGTCTGACTTTTCACCATTTTCTGCAAACCCAATCTATGTTCAAGATTCAGTCATCTGCTATACTTTAAAATGAGTGCCATACACTGAAAACCTCTTCAAGTAAAGGCACGGGTCGTAGAGAAGTGTCTGTTTTTTCTCAGACTGACTGAAAATGTGAACATCCTGTAAAATAATGGCCACAGGCTGCTCACATGATGACAGTAATTAATGACATGACACTGCATCAGTTAACTCTAAAGTTTTTAGTTCCCTCCCCCCAGCTCCCCGGTCAGTGCGTTTTGCTCCTTTGTCATGATCAGTCAAGCGGAAAGAGAAAGAAATGAAATGAAACAAACATCAGTTGACAAACCTCAGTTGTCAGCTACATTGACGATGACAGTACAGACGGTGCAGTCGTCTGCTACCACTGCAGCCACAGCAACAGTACAGCGTGAAGTGCGGATGTGGGACGTGGGGCTGAAACAATGAGAGTTCGCATGTCCTCCCTGTCACTCATCGTCACTCCACTGACCCCGCCCTCGCGCCCTCACTCAGATGCAATTAAGTGAACTGTGTACAATCACAAATAAGTGAGGCCATACCAGCCTGTCACACGGTGCCGGTCACAAGCTAACGGCTCACCCTCTGTATCCTGGAGGCTCTAGCTGCTGATTTATTTTTATATCATTATATATATTAATTATATATATCATTTATTTTTGTTATATGTAGTTAGCGAGAGATCTGTTCTCACCCTTTATCGTTTCTTCAGCATCTATTTCTATATTGAACCATAAAACCATAAAATTATGGAAGTGTTTCTCAAAATAATGTATCGTCTTGCAACTCTCTCAGCTTTGTCTTTAAGATGCCAGATGCCAACAGTTTTAATTGCAGGTAACAGCTTAAAAGGCAAGAAGATAAGAATGCAAACTAATGTTCAATAAGAATTCATCTAACCAGCCACGTCATTAATATACTGACCATCCACTTCACTGGTATTCTGACCAGCGATATCATTTAATACCGAGTAACCACGACTCTGGTATACTGTCTACTGACAGCAACGTCACTGGAGTACATAGAAGCCACGATACTGATGTATCATTTAAATTAAAGCTTCCTCTGGCTGCTTTGCCGTTGCCAATTACCATGACTTTGCTCTTGTCAGTACTGGTCTCGATGACATGGACAAGATCTCACTTCGATGCTGGATTTTTACATCGCGTACCTTAATTGTGCCAGACTGTCAAACAAAAAAAAAAAACAAAAACAAAAAAAAAAACAAAAAAAACAAAAAAAAAACAGAAAAAAAAACAAACAAACAAACAAACAAAAAAACCAAAACAAGAGAGAGAGCCGCAGTAATCCTACCTTGGACAACACAGATGAACTTTCATATATAACAACTGAGCACATTTCTGTGTCTATTGGGATTAATAAAGTTGACCATTGTCTTTTGTCATTGTCAGAAGCAGGGGTGAGCTTTTTCTCATTTTTGGGTGTCCGCAGGCTATACCTTTTTAATCCTTAGGTAATAGTGAAATTATTTATAATACCAACTAATGCAAGCAGCGTGAACCACCGACTTCTGTAGTAAAGAAGGACATAAGACAGAATGTGTAAGTCAGTGTTGAGAACGCTGAAAGCAAAATGGAGGTAAGACGAGTATAGGGACAAAGGGAGATATGAATCAAGTACCTGGCGTGTCTGAACTGCTGGGTGTAATTTTATTCATTTGTTTGATTTTGATTTTGATTTTGCAGCAGTAAACCTCGGCTACTGAATCAGTGACTAGAGGGACCCGACCGATGACCGCTGCACCCAAAGAGCTGATCTAAGGGAAGCTACTGCCGTGCGCTACCAGTGCGCTCTCCGACGCGGGAGGTCGACTCAGGTCTCAAAATGGTGCTAAACAATCATGTCGGACGGTGACACACCTCGTAAGTTGATTCCCGTTTACTTCATTCAGAATGTCCAATAATTCTCGATTTTTTCCTATTTTCTGAACTTTTCTGTGGCAGCGGACGAACCTGCATGCCGGGGATGCGACCTGTGCATCGGGAACAAGCCATATGTTCACGCACTCAACTCCTATTGGCACGCTAACTGCTTTCGGTGAGTGCTTCCTTAGTTGTGCGAATTTTGTTTAGAGTTAAACACTTGAAGATAAGTGAAAATAATTTTGTTTTGCTTGACTTATTGATTGAGGAACGTTTATTTCGTTTGCCTTTGTGAGCAGAGGCATTTGAGCAGCGTGTGAGTGGTCAATTTACACTTCCTGTGATAGCTGTTTGAACTTGTCGTTAACAAGTTTAACAGCAGTAACTCTCTATAATGGTCGTAAGCAGAACTGTGAATTGTATGAGGAAGACTGTCGCGAAGCGGATCTTTCGGCGAAGTGCCGGTTGGTGACATCTGCCTCTTTGCTGCGGCTATGTATCTATGCACCAGATACGGGCATTTCCGGCCTTCAGGAGACTCGTCGTCCTGAGGCTGAGGTTCGTGACGTCACTGATGGTTGCCCAGGCTCAGAACCAGTTTGAAGCTCGTCAAATAAGAATCACTGTTAGTATTTCTAGGGATGAGTTGAGTTGGTATTTGTTCCTTGAAAATCAAATAGTTTGCCTTAGTTTATCTTCAGAAAAGAAGGTTTCCATCTTTTAGTCTATCTTTACAAAATAAGATGTCCATCTTCCAGTTTATCTTTAGAAAATAAGGTCTTCATCTTTACATTTCCAGTTGTAACAGTATTATGACAATATTTGGATTTCTTTACTAGACTGGTAGATGTGGCTTAGTGTTTCTTGACTCCTCTGGAAACACTGGGAGGTGTGATTTAGTGTTTCTTGATTGATTCCACTGGAAACACTAGAGGGTGTGGCTTAGTGTTTCCTCATTTTTCTGGTATACCGGTGTAGGTCAGACAGGCTTGTTGTGCTCTAGGTTGCTCTACTTACTAAAAATGCAGTCTACTTCATTCCTCTCACAGGCCTGTCACCAATACAGTGAGGGTTGGCTGGTTTGTGTTCAGGTCTCGTCTTTGGCATTGACATTTCTTTTTTCAGCATGTGTTGACAGTTGTGATATAGCCCTTAGCTGCTGGCTCGGCATAAAATGCCATTTTCCCCTCTTCCCACTCATTCCTCTCTCCTTTTTGAACATGAAATGGTGGGCATGACAGTATAATATGCATAAGATACTGAAACGATAGCTAAGGTGGATAAAGCAGCTCAGTTACTGTTCATCGGTCATTTTGATTTATTAGAAAACTGTGAGTACTGTATTATTTCACTGAAGTGTGCTAGCACAGGAATTCCTCTGGAGCCCTAGTCTGTGATGTTGGGCATAGTTTCCTCGATTCTATTTTGAAGGGAAAGGTGAAAAAGCTGATAAGGATCAGATCACCACAGGCTTACCCCATCATCTTGCTGTCTTTGGGATCAGAATTTCAACAGATGTTTCCTTTCCTTTCTTCCACTAATTTCACTGCCTTCTTGTTTGAGGTTTATTTTCTTTTACTTTCCTGATGTTGATGGTGCAGAGTGAACAGTGACATGAAAGTCCTTGGTGTGAACAATGATATAATGATCCATGCTGTGAACAATGACATTGGTCTGAAGTGACATGATCAGCCTATGTGAGAACAGTAATGTATTGGTCCCATGAGTAAATAGCGGCATAAATATCTCTCTGTATAAACAGTAAGTGAATTATAAGGTAATGACTTGTGTGAACTGTATCATGCTGATCCTAATGTGAACAGTGGTAGTCTTTATGAATAGCTATGTGATGGCCAGTATGTGAACAGTAATATGGTGGCACAGATAGTCATATGGGTCTCTAAAAGCTTGAATGTTTAGTCATTACATTTACTGTTCATTTATGACATGTTAACTGTTTGATCATGCATGCATTGACACATTCATTATGTATGTATTGGTATGCTATTGGCATACTTGTATGTATTGATTGGTATATTCAGTTTAATCTTATGTGCATTGGCATGTAGGTAAGTTGTTCATTAGCTGTCATATGTTGGCATTTCGGTCAGGCACATGTGGACAGTTAATTATGATTTGTGGACATTGATATTTGAGTGTATAGATTTCAGCTAAGTCAGCAATGGCTGGTATTTTGATTTATCATTGGTGCTTTTCTCTAGCTTTATGACCATGTTGTCATGGAAACCTGAGATGACCTTCAAAGCTGAAATTGTGCTGGCATTAAGAAAGAGTATAAGGTACATGAAGATAGGTTGTGAATGTTAGGATGCATGTGTCACCTTGTCCTGCCCAACAAGCTTTCGATTGGTAATGTGCTGTTAATAGCTTGCTCCCTCCAGGCCTTGTGCCTGAGGAATAGGCCAGTATCTAGGTGGAGTGATGCTAGTGTGGTCATAGGGAGTGGCCTCCTTTACATGTGCACAGGGGCATGCACACACACACAGTCTCACACACACACATATCGCCATCTGTCCTACATGTTTACTCTGTATTTACCACACTTGTGCTGTCTCCATTCTGCAGTTGGTAAAAACCTCTTTGCTTAAGATTTTTTGTGTGGGCAATGGCACATATCTGGCAGTCATCACTCCTTTCCATGTAAAGTGGTGTGGGAAGGTGGTAAACCTGACACGAAACTAGCTTGCAGTGGCTTTATTGTTTGTGCAGGACTGAGTATCTGTGACAGTCAGTATGTGATGGGTGTTCTTTACCTAACCACCCCTCTCTCAGAAGTAATGAGTGACTTGCCTATGATTTTGGTCAGAGAGTTGGGGGGAGATGTGGGAGCTAAGGGTGTTTAGTTCATAAAGAACACTAAGACTTGTGTGACTTGTGCCATCGCTCGTCAGGAAGCATGAAGGCTTGTGGGCTGTCATTTATAACCATTGCCATGACATGGACCATCAGTGAACACCCTCCCTGGCCCACAGCAGGGCATGCTGTGGTAGTGTTCTGCATGGTGCTGAGACATTGATTGAAATGGTGTGTGTGATGTGTGATGTTCTGTGTGGCACTAAGACATGTTGTGGGTGCAGTGTTTGTAGTGCATGTGGGGGGAGAGGGGGCACAGTGTCATCAAGTGGGAGTTGTGGCAGGTGCTGTTGTGTTTGCTAGTTGTGTGCTACTGTTTATCACATGTTTATCACATGGAACTGAAATGTCTTTTTATCACGTGGTACTGAAATCTGTTTATAAGGCATGTTTATCACATGGTACTGAGATGTATCAAAATGTGTTGCCAAGTCAGTCATGCCAATTCAAAATATTATCACAAATTTTAAATGCCTTCCTAACAATAACTGCAGGTGTGTATGGATACAATGATAACCATTACCAGGTAATAAATTCTATCACTCTTCCCACACTTTAGTACTGCCAGACAAACCCAGTAAGCACATCTCAACATTTGTGACCCAGTTATCTTTTGCTCCTGACCTTATTAGAATTAAGTAAGCTTTTTTGGGCGTTAGTCTTCGGTTAGCCATCTGTAAGTAACACCCTCAACCGCTAGCATATGCAGTTCACATTTGAATGTATTATGATTGGGTGTTTGTTTAGCTCATATACAAGGCCATTTGGCATACTAATATCAATGGCAAGGAACTTCTTTATGGCATAGAGGTGTACTCTTTCAGACTGCTGTATGGCTTTTTCTGCTTCCTATATTTCTGATCCATACTGTACAATTGTCTATATCTTAGCATTAAACAATGACAGTGACCAACTTTTTTTGTCCCAGTGGGCAATTTAAATATGGGAAGGTGCTCTAGTTACAGTAAGTTAAAAGTAGCAGTAGAACACGTTTCTGGCAATGTTTAGCGTTAAGATGTACATTAGCACGTGAAAGGTTGATAAAACACTATTACAAAACAATTGTAAGCATGTAGCCTTTGCATTATGCATAACAAGTTTTCCCTTACATTTACATTCCTGCATGCTGTTATAAGGCTGAGTTTAGTGGTGCAATAGAATCCCAAGTGTTTTTATGTATTCACAGTATATAAACTCACGCCACTGTACATATCTCCCTCAGTTATATATCCACCTTCCTAAAAACAACATTTTACCCATCTTTACATTTTAACATAATGTAGAGGCTGCTCTCACGGGGCTGTAGTAATGAGGAAAGAGTAAGTCCTTTGCCCCTGGGCAGTATGGGAACCTCAAGGAAAAGCGTCTCGTTTCCGTAGTAACTGTGCTGGAATGCTCGGACCCCGCGGACACCACTTTATGTTTCTTTACTCAGGCCACTTTGCCACCGCTTTATAACTACGGCATAACAACATCTGCGGAGTCTGGACCCCGCTTAAAACTTCAGAAACAAGACGCTTGTCCTGGAGTTCCCTTTGTTGCCCCAGGGCAGAGACTTATCCTCGTTTCATAGGTACTCCCCCCATTGTATTGTTTACCTGCGTCTACAAACCAGTGACTGTATCAGAGATTAGTGCCACATCGTGTACTATGCGGTGTTTGTGACCCTAGGGTAGCGTCTGCTAATAACGGAGGAGAGAGAGAGGAGGGTGAGGGCGCGGTGTTGGGACCCTAAGAAGCGTCTACACAGGGTTGAGCACGAACCAATATCCTATATACATCCGTGGGATGAGGATGTCGCCGACAGACAACGGTGCTGACTGTCCTTGAACCTGTTTTCGGGTCGCCCGTTCACTGCAGAGACCATAGGGTGCGGACAGTGGCCACTAGCCTCCCTCTCCCGCCCTTTGGTGTGAGGATGTCTTTCTCACCGCGCCTTGTGCCGACAAATGAATGGTTAACAGCTCGCCGGGCTCGAGAAACGTGGCCCCAACAATGCTTTCATTCTTCGCCGGCACGGTGGAATTTTCAGAAAAATATTTCGGGAAGTTACGGCCGTCGTCACCCACATCGCACATTGAGCGTTCGTTGAGAGAATGATGAGAAATTGGGTGGTAATATACATCTGAATATAGCAGGCGGCATTTCCCTGGGAAGTGACCAGAGCAGTGGGAGAGAAGGCGATTAGAGGTTGGGGTTAGGACGACTAGCCGACACTGGCTTCCTGTGGGGCAGCAGCGTGGGACGTTCATCTTTTGCGTCAGTGGCACTCGGGGAAGATAAGACACGATCCTGAGCAGTCAAGAAGAGAAGCAGTCTCAGACAAGATCGCTAGACTCAACTTGACCATGATCTGGTGAGACCTTAATTTTTACTGTTCAGTGGCATATGAACAATCTCTGCTTTTGGTGGAGTGGGGGTCAAACTTCATGCCATGGTTGTTATAACTGGAAACCGTTGGCACTGTATTGCTAGCAGAGAATGTGTGAATGTTTACTAGAAACCGATTGATCAACAATATTTTGCAGCGCAGTGGAAGTTTATTTTTAAAAAATGACAGTGTTATTGTTATATGTGTAAAAGAAAAAAATTGCTAACATCTTTCTTTGTAGAATTTTCCTGTGCTTAATTTTTTTTAAATAAATGAAACACAACTTTGTAAAGTGAAAAACCTTCATGAGTTTGTTTTGTCGGATGTGTGGAAGCTGGATGAGAATGTGTGTTCACACACACACGCTGGAGAGTCTTGATTGTTGAAAAGTATTTGATGCTTTTATGTGGATTCTTTATGTTGTGATTAGCTACACTGAGACTGTTGTTATTTGTGATGAGTGGTGATATGAAACATTTAATCAGTCTGCTTTTGGGACGTCATTATCACTGATGAAATTTTATTATGACAGTTCTAAAGTTAACTTGTATGTGACAAAAATAATAGGATTTGTATAGCGCTTTTCCCCACATGAAGGCGAGCACGGTGCACTTCACAAGAGACCAAAGGAGAAAGAGGCCAAGTAATGTAGACATCACAATCAAGTATAAGAGTGCAAGCCTAACATTGAGGCCAGGTGATAGTGTGGTTGAAGGTGTTAAGGTTGATATAAGGCTACTTGTAGCAGTGCATCTGTTACTGTTCATGATGGGGATGGGAGGACAGCTGTCTTGTTACCTTAGCAGTAAAGAGTATCAAGATGTAAAGACAGCTGACCCGATCTGTTAAAGGTACAAGGGCTAGAACCTACTTCACAGAGGGTGGCTTCCACAAGTGCCTGACCTTGCATCAGGTCACAGGTCAGCGAAGGTTGTTTTCCCATGTGTGTTGTACAGCCAATAAACTTGCTCTTTTTTTCATCCAAGACATTTGGTGTTGAGCCACTGGATACTCTGGTTAATCTTATGGATTTTACTGTTTTACTGTAATTTGCTGGCCAAGGTTTGTCATCATGTGAATAATTATTTTTGTACAGATTTGCTGTTTTGATTGCTAACTTGGATTTTTTTATTATTGCTGTAAAGAAAGTAGCATTTTTGTAATAAATGGAGGTCAGGACTTTTCTTTTGTAACAGGTGCTCCATCTGCCAGTGTTGTCTATACAAATGGTACTTTGAGAAAGATGGCAAGCTTTATTGTCGCCATGACTACTGGACCAAATTTGGCACCACCTGTAATAGATGCTGCCATTTGATCACTGGACCAGTGATGGTGAGACCCTAGTTTGTTTCCCTCTTGTTCTTCGTTTATTTTTGAGTGATTAGTTTGTGTGTGAGACTGTATGTGTGTATGTACATTGTGTCCCTGCACGTGTGTGTTTAATGGCAGGATACATGTAGCTGTGTGTGTTTTATGCCTTAGCACCTGGCTTTGTGCACAGGTTGCAGGAGAACACAGATTCCACCCAGAGTGCTTTCAGTGTCAGAAATGTCTGACTTACATTGGAGATGGTGACACTTATGCACTGGTGGAGAGATCACGCCTTTTCTGGTGAGTATTTGTTAAAGAGAAATAAATCCCATCCATTGTAGTCAAAGCTGTGCATTTATGTCCCCTGATACAGCAGGAAGAGAATTTGTAAAGCACTTGCTTGATATAACGCTAAAAGCATAGCCATAGAGAGTTCAATTTTGTTGTGGTGACCACTTGCTTATCACTTGCAGCTTCTAGCAGGACCACACAGCAGAGTAAATTCTCTCAGCAAGCTTTCTCAATCTCAAAGGCTAAGACTGTAGATTAGGGTGTAGTGATATCAGCAATTTTGATGCACATTTGAGATTTTGTACAATTCACTATCCTGATTTCAAATATGAATCAGTCTATGGTTACATTCAAGATGGTTACATTCGAGCTGTCATCAAATCAAGAGACTTTATGCCGTCATTTCAGACTAAGCAAGATTTTCGTTTACCGTGACTAGAAATGAAAATCTAGTGCCTGTACTGTTTATAATTATTTTCTGACAGTGAAAATATGATCAGAAACTGATCTTTTCTTGCAATTATTAATAAAAATAAAACTTTTGACAAAAAAAGAAAACATTTAGTTAAAAAACATGATTTTTGCATTTTGGGGAGATTCTGCTCATTGCAGGTTTTATTTGCTTTACATTTTGAACTCGGCATAGATGGTTGTACAAAACCCCAGATGTGCCTGTTGATCTGTTACAATTCATTGGAATACGCTACACCCTACTGTACATAGACCTGAGTCCTATGAGATTGGCAGAGCACATAGAGAATACATACATCTCTAGCTTTGTCGTGTAAAGCACATAGGATACACAGATCTCTACCCTTAGCTATGTGCTGTTAACTTGTAAAACACGCAGAGCACACATCTCTACCTTTAGCTCTGTTCTTTCAGTCAGATTTCCTGATTATTCCATGCCATAAAGTCACTGAACAGAGGAGTTGAGTGAGAATAGGCTATAGAATGAATTTCCCTGTGGTAATTTTTGTTGCAAAGAAATTGTTGTCATATGTACACTTCCTCATCTTAGTCGTACTTTGTGTTGTTTTTGCAGTGGCAAGTGCTACAAAGAAGTGACTCGCCCACTTCTCACAGCCACACCAAACAGGCGGAAAACCCACTGCATTCAACTGGTAGAGATTCCACCTACTCCTGATGGAAACCAGCGTGTCTGTGTTACAACTCAGAAAACACCTCCACCGGTTTCTGGACTGCGCCAAAGTTTTACTTGGAATGATAAAGATGGAAAACCCTTCATTGCCATTTCAGAGTGAGTTGTTAACTTATGCTTATGTTTTATTCATGCACTTCTCATGGGCTTTATGATGATATAGAGACTTGTCAATGCATGTAACAAAAAAAAAAGTAAATTTTTATGGTTGTAGACTTTTATTTCACACTCCAGTTATAAAGCACATGATTATGTGTTGTGGTGTCACAGCATGATTCGTATACACACACACATTGCCTATCCTTAATACTGGCAGAGAAGTAAATAAAGCCAAGAGATAGACAAAATTGCTTCTGCAAAGATGCTTTGCGGATAACAAGAAAGTCTGATTAGCAGTGCTGTGAAATGCTTGCCTGACAGGAGGGGGACAAACAAATGAATTGCTGGATGAGATGAATCAAGGCTTTAGTGAACATGACCATTTGTCATTAAATGACATCTACTTGGACGCGAACAAAACACCTTGCATTGTACAATACACAAACTGAAATTTAATAAGAGAGTAGTAAAACTCAAATATTTTTAAATGTGAGTGCACAATTGAATTCCTTGAATGCTTGCAAGTACATTTTTCTTGTCCTTGCATACAGAGTAGAACGAAGTCCAGAACTGGATTCTCTTGAAATCGGAGATAGGATTCTGGAAGTAAATGGGTCTACAGTACAAGACAAAAGTGTTCAAGAGGTGAGCAGTGTGTAGCTAGCACTATTTTGTGGGATATAATGTAGTGTTTTTAACTGTGAGATGCATCATCCTTTAAAATGCATGTTGGAAATACAAAATATGATTTGTACCTATGATCTGGTGTGCTGATGTGATATTTTTAAATGAGCATTGGACTGGCTTTTCATGGAACTTGGGTCCTTGAGTTCCTGTCACTGACTGGAGGGCTGTCCTTTTCCTGCTAGTATTGGGTCTTTGCCTTGTGTTAATATGAGTCTTGAGATTTCTATTTGTTTTGTCCATGCACAAATATATTAAGGTCAAATGAGCTCATGGCTAAATTTTTAATCTTAGAAAATCCAATTCATAATGTAAGAACGAATTATTTAAACTAAAAGTTTAAGATTTTTAATACTTGGTGTTCCTTTTGACAGGTTTATGCTTTGCTTAACTGCAAAGACCCGGTGCATATCACAGTGGAGCGAGACGTGTCGCCATTAAGGGTAAACATTGAAGCAAATATAAACATCAATTCATCTTGTGACTTTTCCCCAGTACCGTCCACTTCAGTATCTTCATGTGACAGTCCTGTGTCTGTTTCCTCCCCTACCACCCCACCCTCCACCAGTGAGAAAGAACAGTCCATCATCATCAATGACACACCTGTCAAGCTTCGTCCCAAAAGCTCATTAAATGCGCGGGGGTGAGTGTTGCAAAGATTTAGTCTCAAAACTTTAGCTAATATATCTGTTGGTATCTAGATAGGTATAGAATATGGATGAGTGTTAAAAATAGTTCATGGAGTCTTAAACTTTCAACTAAGTGCTGGATGTCAAACGGTGCCATTATTCAGGTTGAATTTTGAGTGTCCTACAGTCTTATAGTTTACAAGTAAACAATGGATATGAAGGTCATACAGAAGTCCAGAAAGAACACTGGGAGGATTTATAAAAGCTTACTTTTTGATGTCTTGATACTCGTATATAATTTGTGACTATGAAACCTGTGATCTGTATGACTTGGTGTTTTGCATGATTAACCACATTAGTACTGACAGCACCCCTTGTGTCCTGTGTTCAAGAGGGACCTGTTATGTGTCAGCTATTTGCTGTGTGGTGTCTGTCCTCATTCAGAAAGAAGCCATCATGGGTATTAGTTCACTAAATGTTCACCATCCTGATACAGCCCTTCTTAATGGCTTTACCTCTCGAATGTTCACCATCCTTATACAGGCACAGCCCCTCACGGCGCCGCAGCAAATCTCCATCCCCAGTCCCACCATCACGGCAAAAGAGCTTTGATCTTGGGCGGTCAGCCTCCTTCCACACTCCTTCACTGGACCATCGTGTCTTCCGAGCTTCAGATCTTATACCTGGCGAGGTTCTTGGTCAGGGCTTTTTTGGTCAAGCAATCAAAGTGTGTACATCTTTGTGTTTTATTTTGTCATTGCATAATATTATTGTCAATGCAAAAATGGCAACTGTATTTTTGTGAACTATATTATAGGTGGCTGAGTCATGTGAACTAAAGTATGTTTAGATGATAGTTGTTATGACTGTTATGTGCAGGTGACTCACAGAGAGAAGGGTGAAGTTATGGTGATCAAGGAACTGTTTAAGTTTGATGAGGAGGCCCAGAAAAAATTTCTGCATGAGGTAGGGGAGTTTACAAATTTGTCACTAGCACTAGTGGCTGCTGTGATATCACTGACATCTCTGCTCTGTTTAGGTGTTCAGGGCACATTGCTGAAGTTTGAGTTTATGTTTGCTGTCATGTTGGCATGATTACAGCTGTTTACAGTGCTGGCTGCTTTGGCCCTGATATAGCATTAGTTGCTGGCTTGGCATAAAACACTAATCTAACCCTCTCCTGTCTCCCCATTCCCCCATCCTATCGTCAGTACAGCTAAGGTCTTCGTGATTGCTTTTACACAATCCTTGCTGTGAGGCATGTTGTTGAGTACTGTGCATTATTTCATTTCTTACTTAATACATTCTGTTGTATGTAAAACCTGTTTCTCCAACAGGTGTCAGTGCTGCGCAAACTAGACCACCCATGTGTGCTGAAGTTTCTAGGAGTGTTGTACCGTGACAAGAAACTCAACATGGTGACAGGTAGGCTAGCGCAAGTTATCACCATACTCTTTCTCACTTACACCCTTTCAAGGGAAGACCTGAACACATTGTGTTCATCAACTCTTATATCTAGAGAAGGTGGTGTATTCCAGTCTTACCATTGTTGTGATTGTAAGCTGACTTGTTTTCAATATCATTTTTAACTGTCACTGCAGTAGAAATGCTAATAACAACAACAGTAATAGTTTACGTGTGTGTGGATATTTGACACAGCTTGATGTATTTTGCAGAGTATGTTGAAGGTGGAACGCTATCAGAAACACTGCTGAATCATTCCATTGAGCTGTCATGGGTGATGCGGTCCAAGTTTGCCAAGGATATTGCTAGTGGCATGGTAGGAACTCTCATAAGCTTTTTTGATTACCACTCATAGAAGCTGCCAACTATTAGCAAAACTTCTGGTAAAGTGATGGTTATTTCATGAAATTTTGATCTAACTTTATTAATCCACAGGATAAGTTACAGGTAAGTGCTACATGTGCTCATTGAATTTGTTTTAATCATTCTGTGTATATTTTGACAGCTATCCACTCTGGCATGTTAGATTTTTTAAGATAAATTTGTGTAAAATCTGTTGCTTTATATTTAATGGCAGCCTGTGTTGCGTTGGTGCACAAGACATAAAATATCTTTTGGTGTAGGAGGAGCTGTGGCACTGGTGCACAATACAAGTGTGTCATGCTACATACAATACATCAGGGGTTGAGCTTGTGCAGGCAGTAAATTTCCAGCCACATTGTACATTGCACTTTTCAACCTGTCCACACTGCCTTACACACAGGTACACTCTAACATCAACTGACAGTGTTACACAAGTACACTTGACACACCATAACATCAGCTGACTGTTACACATGTACACTCAGCATATATATGTACAAATATATACATAATATACAAAAATAGAACAATGAATGGTCTAGATATTTTTATCTTGTTCTTGCTGCTGTCAACCTTGCTCAGTGTGTCATTACTTTTTGTCTGTTCAATTCACAATTTATTATAAACTACATTCTTTTATACTACAGCAAAACTAGAAGTCTAATAGACATGTCCTTTAGAATGCAGAAAAAAAAAAGAGCCACATTCTACTCATAAGGTTTTGTTAGGATTTATGACATTCTGGCATTGAAAATTCTGTTACGACATCCTTTATTTTGGTATGAAGAATTATACATTCTGATACCAACACATTTGAGGGTACATTGGTTTATAGGTGGTTAAAGGTGCAGTGGCTATAACACTTTTTGTGCCTGTTTGTATGTGGTGTGAGAGGGAGAAATGATAGTGAGTTTTATAAAGTGTTCTTGATGTCTGTTGTGTGTGTGTGTGTGCCCATGCACCTTGGTAAATTATTGTAAATTGCTATAAGCCTGCTTTCAGTGGTCATGAAAGGTGTTATATAAATAAACATTATTTTTTCACCTGCTATTCTTTTCTGTTTTTCTGCAGAGTTATCTCCACTCTATGAATATTGTTCATCGGGATCTTAATTCTCGCAACTGCTTCTTACGAAAGGTGAGCTTCTACAGGGGACCTACATTCTAAAAATTTGAAAACATAGACTGTCTTAACAACTATAAATACTGCATCACTGACTGTAGCAGCAGTAGATGCTGCCTCCATGGCTGCAACAGCAGCAGACACTGCATCCATGGCATGATGGAAATTAGATGCCATCTTCCTGCAAGACACAGAAAATGCTTCAACAGCTCACTTTGTAAATGCTGCACATAGTTAATTTGTTCTGTTCTCTCTCTTATATATTGTATAACACCATCGCCTGGGTTACAGGACCAGACAGTTGTTGTGGCAGACTTTGGATTGGCCAAGATCTTGCCTCGCCACCAGGAGATTCTGCGTATGGAAGACAGAAAAGAAAAAAATAGTCGTTCTGGGAAAAAGCGATCCCAGCGTAAAAAGCGTCACACTGTTGTTGGGAATCCATACTGGATGGCACCAGAAATGCTGAATGGTGCTGTCTATGATGAAAAAGTTGATGTTTTTTCATATGGCATCATTATTTGTGAGGTGAGCAAATTAAATTCTGATTGACCACACCTTTAACAAAGGGAAGATTTTGTGCTGCGTTAGTTTCTGTATATTCTCTTATGCTTCAGTTTTTTTCTCTGACTGGCTGTTGCAGATGATAGCTCGCATATCTGCTGACCCAGACTACCTGCCACGCTGCTTGGACTTTGGTGTGAACTTTGACCTTTTCCACAAGAAGTTCTGTCAGGGGTGTCCTGAGCCCTTCCTTATGTTGGCTGTGCAGTGCTCACAGCTGGAAGCTGACAAACGGTAAGGGGAGGGCACAGTTCGAAGATTGCCAGGATAGCTGTACTTTTTATCACAAGATGAAATGAACTGTATATACAGTGTTCATTTGTCAACAAGTATGGTTCTGAACTGATGTAACAACTTTTTAATGTACAGTGTTCCCTCGTTTATCGCGGGGGATAGGTGCTATGATCAGCCGCGATAAACGAATTTCCGTGAAATAGGGACATACATGCAATAATAATATATACATGTAAAACAATATCATGTTAGTGTAAAGTAATATAGTAATCATGGTATTAATACAGTACAATAACAAATTAGTGTAAAAAAAATTATAACTGTACTCAAAGAAACCAAAAAAACTGATGCGAACTGGCTGCGAGATGGGAGATAACAATCATGGCTCGTCCCTTACGCATAGCAATGGATTTCTCATACACAATTATTTCTTTCTATCTACAAAATAACCATGGTATTTTAATAGAAATACAAATATAGCTACATTTTTCGTTTTTTTTCCTGTTGAAGTATCTATGGTATTTTGTAGAACGATAATTCCCAGCACGAAAATATCGATCGATACTTCACTCAAAAAAAACCGCGAAGTAGTGAATCCGCGATAGATGAACCGCGAAGTAGCGAGGGAACACTGTATGTGGATCATGCCGTGCAGGCACAAGCAAGCCCACACAATTTCTCTCTTCTGCCTTCATAAAGAAAATATCCTGGCATTAAAATATAAGGGCATGCAGTTTGATAATTGAAATGAGCTAATGAGAAGCAGGCAGAAGGACTGATAACTACTGAAACAGCCAGTTGGTGTAGCACAAAGTATAAAGTTCAAAAAAGATGACAAGTGAACTTTGTTGCAGTCCCACCTTTGAAAAACTGACGCCCCTGTGTGAGGCCCTGAATCTGCATCTGGAGCACGGGTACTCCCAGCCGCAGGAGCTACAGGGCAGTGCCCTTGACTTCTATCACTGTGCCAAAAACCAGCTGTATGAAGATGCTGCCTCCTCCCCGTCCACATGTGACTCAGTCGCTGGCAAATGTCCAGCAAGTTCCAGTTCAACACAAGAGCAGCAGCAAGAAAGCAATTAGAAAACAGTGGCCTCCTTTGGGGAACATGAGTATCAAAAGTGTGTTCAATTACAAAATGATGTCATTTTATACTCTTTTTTTACTAAATAGATACACTGGTCTTCTTTAATAGGGATACAGATGGGAGCATGTGGATCACCAAGTGAACTGCTGTCAAAATAGTGTTACATCAATGGTTAGTAGGTATTGTTTGATAGCAGAAGGTGTCATACAGGAGCAAAGGCTTTGAATATGATGGTGCTGTGAAGAAAAGGATTTAGCAGGTGTTGTGCTTTTGGCATTGAAGGCTAACAAAATGAAGCACTGTCTCACTTGTCCCAACAACAAAGAGTGGTGGGGTCCACTCACCTGTTAGATGTTGCCATTGTATCTGTCATATGAGGCATCTTGTCTGTGAGATGGAAAGCCATTGTCTCTACTTTTTTTCCCTTTCTTGCTTTTGTTTGTCACTCACTGGTCACCTGGTGGGCTAAGGGGAAGCTATCTGTGACTGGCAATCATGTGGCAGGTATTAAGACAACAGTAGTGCCAGCTAGTGGGGCTGGCTTGTTTTCCTTTTTACTCATTCCTGCTGAAGTAGGATATCATTCTTTTCTGTCAGACTTCTTATATCATGGAGTACGAATGCAAGGTCAACGTGTGTGGCAGCATTTTTATTTTCCAATCTTGTACCATTAATACATTGTACTATTAGTATGTGTGGCACTGGTCTGTGTATTAAGATTACACTGTACTGGCACTAGTCTATCATAAATACATTGAGACTGATTGAAAAAAATACAAATGATTATTCTGTGCTCCACATGATGCAATGCTTGCCTGCAGACAATAATCCTATTGTCATAAAAACAACTAACACAATCAAAGTGCACCTCACAATGAAAACGTGTCAGTGGATGCTCACATGAACTTCCGACATGCTCTTCTTTCCCACTTTCATCAGATTGTAGGATCTTCATCTAGCATGAATTAGGCCAGAGCGAACGTTAAATCGTATAAGCAGCCATTTGTAAAGTGCAAACTTATCATCTAACAACTATCCTTCATTCATATGCTATGATCATATCTATTCCACATTACACAAATACTGGTGTAATCAAGTGCTGCTAAGCTATCTTCTAAACCATCCCTGGTCTTATTAGCTTGCAGCCCACATTGCAGTGATTGAAAACACAAGTTGCTTGTCACTGTTAGCAGCCAACATGTGTGGCACCCTGTCAGTTTGTATGTTGTTTAATGTATTAGGTCATTTTAAACTATAGGGCAGTCCAGTGGTGCATCAGTTAGCACTTTTCACCAATAGAGTAAAGGTTGGCTGTCTTGGGTTCAGCTCTCGTCTCGGGCACACTGTTTTTTCTCTTCATGTGGCATCTGTTTACAGGGCTGGCTGCTTTGCCATGATATAGCCATAGTCGCTGGGTTGGCGTAAAACACCAATTACCCTGCCCCCATCTCATTAAAAAAAAATTTAAATATTGTTTTCTGTTTTCCTGTCTAAGACATGTCATTCTCATAAACCTTTTGCAGATGAAGTTTGAAGTGTGATAGTGTGACAAGATTACTTCTCTGGATTTTAAACGAGAGTCTAGGAGAGTGAGCTTAATCTCTTCATTCCAGAATTTTTGTTTGGAGAAGTGTGATGGTATATGTAACCATTTAAAACTGGTATAATTTTTTTGTTTGTTTGTGATGTATTTCAGGGTCCAACATTCTGGCACAAGTATGTGGTTTGCACTTTTTATTTACCACACATGCAGCTAAGGACCAAATCTAAATATTTATGACCTGAATCTTTGTTATGAGATGCAACATTTATTTTTACTTTTGTACGTGATCATATACTTGTTAACTGACTTACTTGAGTCACCTTTGTTTGACAAAAATTTGACTTGGTAATTGGTGCAGATGATAATACTGATTAGTCTTTGTACTATACTATGACAAGCATTTTCCGGACATGACAAAATCTGTACCAGCACAGTAAATGCTTTTGAACCCACAAGATAGTTGTTAGTGCACTATTATATATTCATAAAAGAGGAGACTACTTGGCCATAAGTCTACTTAAAAAAATTTATGTTTTTATGTTTCTCAAGAACCTTTGCAGATGACACAGTGTACATTGTAACACCTCATTCATGTTCGTGTACTTATGCAGGAATCTGAATGGGAAGTTTTGTTCATGCAATAGATAATGAGGCTAGAAATTATTGCTTTCAAAAGTATGTCTTCTGTTTTTCATTTTTCTGCTGTGTATATCGGTGGATTGTAAGATCTCATCTTAAAATGTTTTTGTCAGCTTCATGTGATAGCCTGTACAGGTAAATGAGAGAAACATACTTGTGATGGACAGTAGGTCTGTTGATTGCAGTCTGATGGAATGCTAGTTGTTACATGGCTATCTTTGTGTAGGCTTTGTGTGTGTTGATTGCAATCTGGTGGAATGTTAGCTGATATCATGTATATCTTTTTTCTGGATCGTGTGTGCATCCTCATGTGCATGTATGCTTGTCTGCAGTATGTGAGAAAGTAATACTTATGCAATGTCTCATTTCTGAGAATGTTAATGTTCACATTGGAATAAAAGATGTTATATATGTATGGCACAAAACAAGAAACAAGTCAAGCACTGCAAAGAACTACATATCACAAACGTAAATTTTTTTTCATCTGTTGTAAAGAATAATGCCTTATTTACACATTTTTCTACTTATTTACACATTTTGTACTTTTCTGCCTTGCTACATTTCTGCAAACTGGCCTTACTTACTGGATGAGCATGGGGAGTAGTCAACTCTTCTGCCTTTATAAGCAAGCTTCAGCTGATGAATGCTGGCCAGGTGTTGCTAGCAAGAGGTTCTGATTACTATCTGCTGTGAATGTCTGCCTTTCTTAGTGACCTTGATGCTTCTTTTCAGACACCCTTGGTATGCAAGATAGCTAGGACAGTACAGGTGTCATCTTCAGAATGTTCACACAAGTTTCATTTGTGCTTCCATGAGCGTCTTTATGTTCATCAGCGCAAGATAGTTTAATGCCATGTCAGCAGCCAAGACAACATCCCAGCAAGTTCATCAGAATATGCAGATGAGATAGTGTGGCTGAAAACAGCTTACACATGTACAGTTTGGTTGCAAGGAAGTGCCATTTGGGAGAGGGGATTTTTGTAAATTAAAAAAATTTGTTTTTCAATCTGATGGATTATTTCTAAATTGTGAATACATGTATATGTTGAGGTTTCTGTAATTCTCTTACAATGATGATTTTAATTATTTTTGTTGTAGCCTGCTGCTTAGCGTGGAAAGTTCTCACTGTTGCCATTTTACATTGAGCATAATTCTTTTAGGGAAAGGGGTTCAGAGATTTTTTTAAAATTTGTTTTTGCATGTTTAGATTTGTTTCAGGAAAGTCTGTGTTCTTGGTGCCTTTAGCTGCTGTCTTACTGCTGCGTTAGTCTGGTACATAGCAGTTCTAGTTTGTTGTTGAATATTTTGTCGCATCAATATTGAAGCTTTCAAAATTTGTTTTAGAGGATGCATGTGAGAGGTTTATTTTGCTAGAGTTTATGTTGGTTGGAAGATAAGTGATATGCTGTTGTACCACTCATGACACCTTTATTTATAGAACAAAATAAAGTAGATTCTTCTCCCTTTAATCTGTGGCATTTTTTTTCTTTCATAGATGAAGTTTGAAGAATGTCTGCTTGGATTAGTATTCTTGACAAGATGCATTTGACTCCTTTTTGGTGAATTCCACAGAGTATAAATGACACTTTTGCCCCATATGAGGTGTGGAGTATAAGGACCTACACCTTCATAGTACTCCCATCACTGACAACATGACGTACAGTACTCCCATCACAGATTAGAGGAAGAGTTATCAGGATGCCAAAGAAATTCGGCCTTTACCTGTGCTATCATTAAGATACAAAGTAAAACTTGTCGAGTTTGTCATTTAGATGCAAATGTCTGCCCCTTTAATATAAGGATTTAATAATAACAATAAACGCAAAATTTCTATAGCACATACTCCTAAGGAGCATGCTCTTAGCGATTAAGAACAAAAAACAAGACATGGGCAACATATGATCGATCGCCTAATAGTGATAAAAATTAGAAATCTGTTGCTATACAACTGGCCCCTGATTGCTTTCTATAAACAAATTGAGTAAATAATATTTATATATACTGTACAAATTAAATCTTTACACAATAGGCATAGCCTTAAAATATGTTACTCTGAATTAACCTTCATATTTGTGTTAAGTAGTATGGATGTCAGCCTTACAGAAACGCATGCATCTTTATATCCATCATTCATAATTTTTAGTTACACCAATTAGTTTTTCTGTCTGCCAGACATGATAAATTTTGCACAATATTGGTGAATTTAAAAAAAACTTCCAACAATTTATTTCATGGTAGGCAAGGTTGATTTTCCTTTTCATAGTTCGATTTTCTGCTGGACGTGCATGCTGGATCTGATGGTAACCAGAAATATTTTTAAAAAAAATTTGCATGTGAAAACTGACATTAAGTAAATGCAAATTTTTAAGTAGGCTATATATTTTTTTTAATATTTATTATTTAGTGTACATGAACTCACTGAACTTCTGCTATCTAATCCTTCAATGCTTTATAATGTTGTAAACTTTATCATTTATCTGAATATTTTCTTTATACATTAATTAACATGGTAATGCAAATGTAATTATTGTATATTTTCTTGACCAGACTTTAAATAAATATTATTTCTTCTTGAAAAGACTTTAAATGTAACTTTTATGTGTGCTGCATTCCGATGAGAAAACAATAAATTAACTTTGTTTAGAGTTAATTGTTTACAGTTTCACTGACAAAATATACAAGAATAAAACAAAGTTCGTAGTAGAACGTAAACTTAAAGAGGAAACTTGTTAGAGTAAGAATCTTTCGTTTGTTATAAATAATAAATGTTGGGATACTAGTTGCATAACCACGCCTACACCCGATCCGTTCTCTTGCCTGTAGCGGAATGTGAAACCAGTCCGGTCCGGTCCAAAATCGAGTTCACGTGACCACGTCGACCTCAGGTCTCCTGCACTCTCCTGACGAGGTCAAAGTTCACTCGTTGCCACTAGAAGAACGCGTTATAGTCAAGTGGGTGCCACGAAAGCAGAAATCTTCAAGCAATACTTTTATCTACACGATGCCTGTGTTAAATTTACAGACCAATATAAGTGCAGCGAAAATTCCGGAAGATTTTGAGCGCCAGCTGTGTGAAAAGGTCGGAGAGGTACTAAATAAACCACTGGAGGTAAGCAAGTACAGCATAGTAAATCATTATAATTACAAAAACTGTAAGGTACAAATTATATATAATATCTATTGAAAATAAATCTGTATTACTGTCTTTTCCTTATTTCAAAAGGAGATATGTAGAATTAATCCTCTTATCTTAAGCCATATAGCTTATTTACAACTTGAAAAAATGTTATACTGTTGGTCGGACAATGAGTACGTGCCACGGTAGTTTTAGTAGGGCACGGGTTTTTTTTCTTTTCTTTGCATGGCAGCTAGATAGGAACGTCAACTATGATAGTCTGTAAAATGCAGATAACTTACCTATCTTAATATGTGGATAACCTTGAACAGAGGATTTCCACATTTAAATTGGTCTTTGCTATTGTAATTACAATATCATGACCTTTAACCATTTTTAATTAATAACTTTAAAATTCCAAAGTAATAAGATATCTTTGAAGGTTGTAAGCTCTAATTATATATATTATATTGTAGTCTGAAACAGCAGGACACACATTGTAGCTGATCAGTAACTTTATTTCCTAAATTTAATTGCTGTACTAGGCGCTGTATTGTAGGGTGAGCTCTAGGTTCATGTATTTTGTCACCAGCGTATCACACTGACCATCACTACAAATCTACGGCAGTTTCGTGCTTCAAGTGCAGATCCAATGGTGGTGCTCTCCATTCATTCTATAGCAGTTTTTGATGAGGAGAAGAATCCCAACTACACTCCACCACTTCTCAGTTTCCTGTCGGAAAAACTGAGTCTGCCTAAGAGCAGGTAACTGAAAACTTACTTCCAGTTAGCAGGAATTAACTCAGTCTAAGAATAAATACTGGCACATTTTACGAGGGAATATTGGCCTAATGCCAGTTCCCCAAAATAAGGCAAGTCTAAAGGTTAAGAATCTAAGAAGTGAAAGAAAAATAACTCCATTTTAGAGCATTTTGTGAAACTTGGCTCATCCTCCATAAAACTGGCTCAGTCCAAAAGTAGCTAATGAGATTTGGATCAGTTCAAGAACTTGTCAAGAACTGGCTTTTCTCCAGAGCAGCTAGTAAAAACTGGGTTTTCTCCAGAGCAGCTAGTAAAAACTGGGTTTGCTCCATAGCAGCTTGTAAAAACTGGGTTTGTTCCAGAGCAGCTAGTGAAAACAGGCTTTGTTACAGAGCAGCTGGTGAAATTTAGGTCAGTTTAAGAATGCATAGTCAGAACTGGCTTTGTTCTAGATCAGCTTGGCTCAGCTCCAAAGCAGCTAGTGAGCACTGGCTCTGTTCCATTCTCAAGCAGTTAATAGGATTTGACTCTGTTTCATTTAAATGTTGTAATTCACTAGTGTTGAACACAATTTGAAACAGACTTTTGGTAGATTCTTTGGAATAATTTCATGTGGTATAGGCTAAGAATTAAGAAAAATAATTTTCTAAATGTTAAAATTCAGCATCTTGTGCAGATTTTGGATACTTACACTTTATTTCTTGCATAGAAATATTTTAAGGTAAATATGTGCATGTGTATATATATCATTTTTTTGTTTCTAGGATTCTTGTTCTGTACTTTGACCTTCTGCCTTACCAGATAGGGCAGCAAGTTTAAGCTGCAGCCTGTATTGGATGGATAATCTGCCTTACCACTTGGTGTCAATTTGATTGAAGCATGATCCCTGAGTGAAACCATGTTTTTAACCTTGTACAATAACATTAAGCAGAACCTAGATAATCCAATCCGATAACGTAACATAGTCAACATTTACTAGTCAGTACATGACCCACCTTTATTTTAGAATGAATCATGCACATTGATAGTTTCACTATTGCAGAAGTTTGTGATAACATTTGCTGTTAAAAATGGAATCTTTGTCCACAAAAGTTCATGGAGATAGCCTGTGATAGCAACAATCATTCCATTAATTAGTCTGCAACTTTTTTTTTAACAGTGGAGCAAAGTAATGAAGATTATTTAGAGGTGTTCACATTGTGAAAGATGTATGGACAGGGCTTCTGCTAAGGCTTAATTCTTTGGGGTCCCAGGGACTCCTTCAGATTTTTAAGGGGTCCCTGTTCTTCGCCCGAATTTGAATGGGACCCCATTGACGAAAATTGAAGGGGTCCTCCGAACTTTTAATGCGTACTGTACGCAATTTTTTGTGTAAGCAGAAGCCCTGATGGAGAAGCAAGGGAAGACAAGAGGATAGGAGAAGTAAAGGAGGGATGGTTAGGGTAATGATACATGATTGATGAGAGATGCTTGAAGAACTGAAAAAGATTTCCAGCGAATGATGCAATGACTGTGCAGGTTAAGTACCTTACATTTGTGTGTAAACGTGCAGAATGGCAATGCATAATAGTAATTCTCACTGTCACTAACTTTGCCAAGTAGGCTTTGATGGTGATACAGCTAATGTGCAATGGATTTCAGTATAGCAGTCTTGATAGCATACACTGATGTAGGAAATTAGGGCATTTTGTTTTAACAGGGGAACAACAGCTGCTGTTAGGTCCAGGCATACGACCTATAAATGGAGCAAATGTCATTACCAGTTGTGTTCTGTAGTTTCGTGATAAAATTTCTGATGCAATGTAAATGATGTTTTTTTAATGTACACTTAATTTGTTAATTAAATATGGTGTCCTTTCAATTGTGTTATTGTGATATCTTTCCTATTGTCAGATGTTTGCCATTTTATGAGGACATTTGACAGGAACCTGAATGGAGAAAAAAAGATAAATCTTGTGTTTTGTTACCCCACCCCCAGAACTAAAAACAGCTTGCCCTTCACAGTGTAGATATTTAACTGCTTGGGTTTATTCACGGATTACAAACATCTTATGTCCTTTTTACATATTTTTTTTATTTGGTATACATCATAAGAAAACATGCAGTATTATTAGCTGACATATGCAGAAACTGTACAAAGGTTTGCTTCTTCAGGTATTTATAAATTTCATCCCATTGCAAGTATGTGCAACAGTAAGCACCCTTCTGGGTATTCTCTTTTCATAGTTCCTCAATTTCTTTCTCTGCTTCTGTCTGCAGTTTAAGTACCTTGATCAGAGTTTGACTTTCCTGCATCATATTTCTTGCATTAAACGTGGGTGGATTAGTTCCATTCGTCATTATCTTGCTACCAATGTAATCAAAACACTAGTCTGTACTTTCATGCTCAAGTATTGATTATTGCAATTCTCTGCTAGAAGACATCCACAAGTATCTTCTTGATTTCACAGAATTCAGAACAACGCTGCTTGTCTCATCTGCAGATCGTCCAGATGTGAATACAATATCCATCATTCAGTGTATAACCTATAAACTATCCACACACAACTACTCTGCTGTTTCTGGCACTGGTATCTGACTATGTAGCCTATGATCTACCCACACTGAACTACTCTGGACCCTGGTACCTGTCTTGAACTCACATATCTATATTCGTGCATGACACCAGGCTTCAAGTCCCATTAACTTAGACCAAAAAAATATGGACAAAATTTTTTTTTTTTTACTTAAGCTCCATCAACTTGAAAAAATTACCTGTTAGCTTACATTGCTCATACTCTTTGACCTTTTAAATCTCAAGACGTGTGTGTGTGCGCGCGCATGCATGTAAGCAATTCTATAGAAAGAAGAAAGTCTATATTTGGATTAGTGTGAGTAGTAATGGTTTTCCCTACACATGAAGTGCTCCAAAAAAAAACTTTTCAAGTTGCTGATCTGGCCCTTGTGGGAAAAAGGGACTTAACCAAGTTTCCTTTATCGGGACTTGCCTTCATCATCTTTTCAATACAAACTTCAAGACCTATGATGTTTACAGATCATTATTATAAACAGAAACAACTGTGGATGTTTAGAGAAAATGCTAGTATCCTTGCCCTATGAAAAAAGTATTCTTGTAGCTGTTAATTAAAAGCTCTGACACACTGGTCCTAAAGCTTCAGAGCAAAAGGCAGATGTGCTACATTTGATGCACAGAGTTAGCAATGTTCTTCCCACCAATTAGCTTTAACAAACCAAATCTTTTCATTCTTACAGATAAAACATGACCACCTATTTTCATTTTAAAGAACTTTACCACAGAATAGCCATAATTTAATGATGATCTTGTTTCAATAATTCAAACATCACATTCATAGTTTCCAGCAGTACTTTCACTTTCTACTCTTGCGTCGCAAAATTTGTCCTTCACCTGAAAAAGCTTCAAATTGCTTGTCACTTGTATCCTGAAAAATAAATATGTTATTTAGTTTATATTTGGAAGCTTGAACAAAGTTTTCTGAATAACAGTACTTTCAGCACATCTGCCCTAGCTAATAAACAGACCAAAATAAAACAGCATGGATGTGAAGTGTCAGCAATATGTGTGCAAAGAGAATCAACACGCTTTGTGTAATTACTGGCTTAAATGTAAGAATTGTTATTCATATGCACAGATTCACCATGTGTACCTGTTTTCTGATGCTCAATCAAGCATGTTCTAAACGTTTACCTCTGAGCTGCCATTAGCCACTGGACGCACAGTGCGGATAAAGGTGATAGTTCCCCGCTTGTGGTTGTAGTTGGGGATGCCTCTGCAAAGACACTACATTACTACCATGCCCAGCTCATGCACTATGACTACAAACTATATTTTTGATATACTTTCCGAATTGCCCTCTTCTCACCTTCAATCTTATGTACTAGACTTTTGTCAGACCTTCATGCAAAAGCTACCTCTTCATAAGGCTCAGAAAACTGCATTTAATTCTCGCACATCTTTGTATGTGTAAGCTGGAAAATACTTCGTGTATGTCATCAGACACATGTAGAAATGTGCTATGAAAGTGATCTCTAATCATCTATATCAAATATTGATGCTGTGGCCTTTCAAGCATGTACTGGACTGGCATCCTAACCTGAAGGCATTATGGGAAACCTCTACAGTGCAGTGAACTTTACCCCAGTCCACCCAGCTGTCTGGAATGGGAACGTGAGGGTTGCAGATTGGTAAGGCAGTGAAAGGGAGAGTCGATGGGCACTGCCCTAAAAAAAAAGCTGGCCCCAGGAACAGTGTGGTCTTTAACACCTAACCCCTCAAAAAGATTAGTGGACAACCATCAGCTTACCAACTCTAAAAACTGAACTGTTTACTTCAATGGAGCAAATAGATAATCGCTCCTCATCTGTATTATCCCTGTAGTACATTGTGTACACGGATGCAGAAATAACTAGGCACTTTTTTAATTAGCAGTTTAAATGGGATGTAAGCTTCTTAAATGTAATCAGCAAAGAATGTATCTTCTTCACACGCTGAACAGTTTTTCACTTGCCACAGCAATCTTGTGCTGTTTTTGATTAGTCACTCATTGAAAGTCTTTTTTTCTTTTTCCATTGTATACTGGTTACGCAGTCTGTCCATGACAAAAACAGTCTGAACATTATGCCAGATCATGTCCTTACAGAATTTGTTTCATTGGGTTTTGCACACATTATGCTAATGTCATAGGCACTTGAAATTGTTTGTATTCTCTGCAGTCCAAAGTCAACCACAGAGATAAAGTGTGTATTGTGTGTGCATGAGCAGGTGATGTTGGTTTTGGTTTGATGTAAAACTGTTCTGCTATGATGCACCACTTGCCTTATTGCTATTTTGTAACTAGCATTTTGTCCTCTCCCTTTTACAACATAACACTATCATTTCATTAATTTTCACAAGCCCTGAACAGTTATGTGTACAGTATTCTGTAACAATGAAATATCCAGGTTTTGAAGATAGCTTTTGTCAGCCACACAAGAGAAAAGAAGCATCATGAAAACCTTTGAGCTGCTGATGCCTGAGGCAGAGGTGAACTTTCTGTCCCTTTCTTTTTTCCATCCAGGCGGTTTCCTTGTCCTATGAATGGCTGAAAAAATAAAAATTTATGACATTTTCACACAAAACATGTGTATTCAAGGACACTGAAGCAGAAATACACATTTTAAAATACAGCTATGGCCTTCAAACTGCTTCATTATCTTAAAATTATGATAATAATCTAAAAACTTACTCTAAAAGCTGGTATAACATCTTTTTCAATGTCCATGGCCTGAAAGCAAAGAAAGAAGCATTAAAACATTCTTATAAAGTGCTGAGAAGAAGGCAGCATGAATTATCATAAAATAGGATAACTAGCTCAATACTGTTCTTATGGCCTGAATGAGTAAAGACTGTTTCTTAGGAATAAACTTATTTTACACTTTTTTTGATGGAGCATTCATAACACTGGTACATGAGTTTAATAATGTCATGAATCTTGGGTTTCGGTCAATTTTCAGAAAGCTTACAGCCACTCTTTTAACGACCAGTTTTATGCATATAGTAATTTTTATCATTTGCAAAAAAGGTGTTTATGTGTTTGTTATACAGGTTGATCAAAGTGGGTGGGTTGGGAAAAACATTAGTATACTGATTGGTCCACATACATAAAGCAAGAACTGTGTATGGAAGATGCTAAGTGGATGTGAAAATTGTGTTGGATTACTGAATAAATAAGCAGAATCATCAGGTCAAGCAAACAAAAAGTTATCACAAACCTGAGCATCTTCATGTGACTCACGGTTTTCAGCTGTCTGCTGTTTCTGAGGTTCTTGATAACCGACAGGAGGGGCGAAGTCTACCTGTCATTTCAAGTTATGCATTAAGATTATATAATTATGAAAATGTTGACCATTCCTAGAATGGCAAAAACAACACTGTTAACTTGCTTAAGTTTAACATTTTTGTTCTGGTAAACTACTGATCATTTAAATTCCATGAAAGAAAAATTAAACAATAGAAGGTATAAAGATGGTGAAAGGATGATAGGCAATTTCAGTAGCCAACTCTAAGTGAAGCTCTTGGGACTTACATTCATGTCACACTCAATGATGGACACAGCCTTGCCAGGTTTTGTCTCCAGTACGCACAACTCATATACCTGCCAAGTAAAACACTGTTAAGACTACACATCTGCACATTCATGCAAAACATTCAACATGTTTCCTACACAATGCATATATGTACTCCAATCATAAATTTCAAACATCTAAAGCAGGGATGGGCAAGCTAGGGTCCGGACATCTTTGGATCGGCTCATCTGCCAAAGTAAAGTGAAGTGCACTTTTTTTCATTTTTATTATTCATCATCATCATTCCTTGCTACTCCTCGAGGAGCATAGGGCCGCAACAACACCTCGCCAGCGGACCCGGTTTTGGGCAGCCGCCCTCAGTTGGGCCCATGTGGTTCCGGCATCCTTTGCCTCGCTCGCTACTGATCTTCTCCAAGTCTGTTTTGGCCTCCCAACTTTCCTCTTCCCCTGCAGGTTCCAGTCAAGTGCCTGCCTGGCAATGGTGTCAGCCGGTTTGCGCAGGGTGTGTCCTATCCAGCCCCACTTGCGCTTTTTGATGTCTCGTCTAGTGGCATTCTGGTTAGTTCTTTCCCACAGGCTGCTGTTGGAGATCCTCTCAGGCCATCTTATTCTCAAAATATGGCGAAGGCATCGGTTGGTAAAGGTCTGGAGCTTGTTGTTGATGGTGTTTGTCACTCTCCAAGTTTCAGAGCCATACAGTAGGAATGCCTTCACATTGGTGTTAAATATGCGGGTCTTGCTGCGAAGGGATAATGCTCGGTTTTTATTATTCAGATAGGGTTAATTTGATTGTACAACAGCGTTAGAACTCAGCAGTCCATAACATTCCAACACAGAGAAAGTACAAAGATAACAAATAACATAGCTGTCATATCTGATGTAGTTGTTAGCATCAGGGGCAGCTACTTTCAAAGGAAAGGGTGGTTTTCGAGTTTTATTGTGAGTGAATTCAAACAGCTTCATTTTACACAATAAATTCGGTAAGTGAAGCCATTTCGTACTCATTGGCTGTCCATTCCATTATCGCTAGGTTTGTGTAGTCACCTGTCATGGCTTGTTGGTATTTTGCAACTGCCTGTTGCATAGTTTAGAATTCTGAGACCAGCTCACAAAAAGAAAACTTTTCACACCCCTGACCTAGAGGAATACAAATCAGTCATCAGCATTCAACACAGTCCTACAATCACTGTAACTCACCTTCTCATTGTATTTGATGGCCACAACATCTCCTTGACTTAGACAAGCAAAGTTCCGCAAAGCATTTTCTAATCTGACAATGTTCAGGATGCATTATGCTGTCACATCAAGACACCACATCATATAACATCAAGACACAACACTGTGTCACAGAAAAGAAATTTACTTATCCCTCCTTCCCCTTCTCACACATTATATCTACTTCCTGTTGCCTTGTCACGTGACCTTTAGGGGTTTAAAAATATTGACAGTTTTATGACAAGGTATATAATATGCAAGTCACCACACAATGCAAAAGGATACACTGCCTTAGGGTTTGTGATGTCTAAGAAATCTGGTGACTGTGGTTGAAATTTAGCAAATGTAGCAACAGACAGTGAGACATTGTCCACCTGTACCAGGCCACCTTCATCTAGCAGCAGATTACGCATCATCTGCACACATGCAAAACAGGTACTACAAACATCAATATGCAAGTTTTGATTTGGCAGGGGAATGCTGACATTACCCAAGAAATTTATCTCACGTTTCTTAAGTGCATAAAAATAAGGACATATGCGACCCTCTACGACGAAATGAGTCTTAAGTCACAGGGTCACATATATTTAGTTGCAACTATCATACTTGAGTGTCCGGGGTGTCTATGTAGAGGAAGCACCTTTGACTTTCCGGCAGCAGTGTCCCTTGGGACAGACGGGAGCACTGGTCCTCACATGGCAATCAACTCTCACAGCTGGCTCCAGGTCCTTAACCTGGCTACACCCCGGTAACCGCTTCTGCTGGCGGGCCAAACGCTGTGAGGGGCTGACGTGTTCTTATGCACGTCATTAAAATACTTGGAGAGGAGATGGGCGCCACCAAGTTCGCCAAAGCCCACTGAAAGGACTTATGGTAGTAAAACAGACACGAAGTAACATGCCGGATCGGTCGAGGCCCGGATCACCAACGACCGCGCACCCCTCTGGTGGTCTCCAGGGAGGGGGCGACAAGTGTGCTACTGGAACCAAGTCTACACCCAAGTCTACAATCAAGCTGCCTACACAAGGGACTACTATCGGAACATGGAATGTTCGCACACTCTTTCAATGCGGCAAAGTGAAAGAACTCACATACGAGTTACAGCGTTACCGCTGGGACATAGTGGGACTTGCGGAAGTCCGATGGACTGGTTTCGGGGAGTCAACTACAGATGAGGGCCACAAGCTCTGGTTCAGCGGAGACGAAATCAAGCATGAACGTGGTGTCGCTTTCCTTGTCAGGAAGGAGGTGGCTGGAACTGTCATCAGCTGCACCCCAGTCTCTAGCAGACTTATCTCCATCCGAATCTCTGCTCGACCGCACAACATCACCATTATACAAGTGTACGCCCCAACATCAGAACACGAAGATGAAGAGGTTGAGGAATTCTACGAGGAGCTGGACAACATCATCAAGAAAACTCCGAAGAAAGACATCTTGCTTGTCCTTGGCGACTGGAATGCTACGATCGGCCCTGACGCTTACCAACAATGGGCAGGAACAGTCGGCAAGTTTGGCCTGGGCAACACCAACGCAAGAGGCCTAAGGCTACTAGAATTCGCTCAGAGTCACCGTCTCACCATTGCCAATACCCTCCACCCGCACAAGAAGTCAAGAACTGTAACGTGGCATTCGCCGGGAGGTCTGGTCCATAACCAGATTGACTTCATCTTGCTGCCTCAGCGTTTCAAATCAAGCATCAACAAAGCACAAACGAGGTCCTTTCCTGGCGCTGACATAGGCAGCGACCACAACCTCGTCCTCACTAGCCTCAAGTTGAAACTGAAGTTGAGACGTGACAACAATAAGAGCCCTCGCATCCGATTCAACCTTGAGAAGCTCAAAGATCCGGAAACAGAGAGGATCTTCCAGGCCCAGGTGGGGGGCAAATTTGCAGCCCTGGCTACTATAGACTGCGATATAGACGCCCTTGCTGGAAGTATCAAAGAGGTGCTACTCTCTACTGCAGACGAAGTGCTGGGGAAGCAGAGGAAGCGCAAACAACCCTGGGTAACAGACGACATCCTTGATCTTTGCGACGTAAGGAGAGCCCTGAAGAAAGGGAGAGGTCGAGACCCGACGTCAGCAGACAAGTACAGACTTGTCAACCAGCAGATCAGAACAAGGATGAAGGAGGCAAAAGAAGATTGGATCGAAGACCAGTGTTGCAGCGTGGAAATAGGCATGGCAAGCGGAGACAGCAAGAAGGCATATGAAACACTGAAGGCCCTCACCAAGACTCAGCAGCGACCAGCCACAGTCATCGAAGACAGCGCCGGACAGCTCCTTACGGAAAACGCTGCTGTACTAAGTCGTTGGACTGAATATTGCCAAGACTTGTATAACTACAAGATCGAGCCAGACACCAGCATTCTCCAGCATTACCAGACTGGGACAAGAGAGGCTGCAGACCTGCCAGTCCTCACTGATGAGGTGAGAGAAGCTATGCACAGTCTGAAGGGAGGAAAGTCACCTGGTGTGGACAACGTACCTGCTGAGCTGCTGAAGCATGGAGGAGACGCAACGACCAAGGCCTTCACCACACTGTGTCAAAAGATATGGGAAGAAAAGAAATGGCCAGAAGAATGGGCTCAGTCTATCATCATCCCACTCCCTAAGAAAGGGAACCTGAGGCAGTGCCAGAACTACAGAACCATCAGTCTGATAAGTCACCCAAGCAAAGTAATGCTCAGAATCATCCTCAACCGCTTAAAACCTATTGCAGAGGAACTGCTGGCAGAAGAACAGGCTGGCTTCAGGGCTGGAAGAAGCACGGTAGAACAGATCTTTAACTGCCGTGTTATGATAGAAAAACACCTGGAGCATCAACGTGAACTATACCATAACTTCATCGATTTCAAAAAAGCTTTTGATCGTGTCTGGCACGATGGACTCTGGCAGGTCATGAGATCATTCAACATAGAGGAGGACTGATCCAGATGGTAGCAGCACTCTACAAGAACGCCTCCAGCGCGGTACTACTCAACAACCAACTAGGCGAGTTCTTCGCGATGACGATCGGGGTCCGTCAAGGGTGCCTACTCTCTCCCATCCTTTTTAACATCTTCCTTGAAAAAATCATGCAAGACACCCTCCACAACCACCTTACCTCAATCTCCATTGGTGGCAGACCCCTGTGCAACCTCCGCTTTGCAGATGACATTGACCTCATGGCAGGCAGTAACAACGAACTTCAGGATTTGACGGACAGACTCTCCAGGCGAGCCGGGGCCTATGGCATGGAAATAAGCTCAGAAAAAAGCAAAGTAATGATTATTTCCACCACCGACAGCAGCAGCAACATCGTCATGAACGGCCAGAAACTGGAGGAGGTCAACAGCTTCAAGTATTTGGGTGCCACCCTGACTAGAGATGGTTGCTGTACAGCAGAGATCCGTATCAGGATTGGTATGGCAACATCCGCAATGTCCAGGCTGGATAGGATCTGGCGAAGCAACTCAATCAGCTTCAGTACCAAGCACAGGCTGTATAAGTCCCTCGTAGTGTCAATCCTACTCTACGGCTGCGAAACTTGGACGCTGCTTGCCGCAACGGAAAAGAAACTCCAGGCCTTTGAGAACAAGTGCCTGAGAAAGCTGCTCCGCATCTCGTACCGCGAACACAAGACCAACGCATACGTACGGAGCACCGTAACCTCCCTCGTGGGCCCACATGAGCCCCTTCTGGCAACAGTGAAGCGGCGCAAGCTCGCCTGGTTCGGTCACGTCACCCGCCACAACACCCTGTCCAAGACGATCCTACAAGGAACCCTCGACGGGAGCCGTCGTCGTGGTCGTCCGAGGAAAAGCTGGGTCACCAACATTAAAGAATGGACCGAACGCGAGATGCCGGACCTGCTCTCATCTGCTCAAGACAGGACCGGGTGGAAAATTCTGTCTGTTGCTGCTGCCGGACGGTCCCCCCTACGCCCGGACGGGCATGGGACTGACCTGACCTGACCTGACCTATCATACTTAGGAACAGCTATACAAAGCTAGAAAAAAAATGAGACACTGAGGACACAAAACATATCACAAACACAAGGTAAACCATGAACAGATGAGAATTATAGAGATAAATGTGAACAAACAGGGTAAGCATGTACCACTGTGATGACAATGCCACAATTAGCACTCTCATCCGTACCACTCTTCTGTGATATGGAATATCAAAATATAAAATACCCAATATGGAATGTGAGTAAAGTATAAAATACCCAATATGGTTATGGTGGTGAGGATATATAATATCCTACAATGACCTACATAAAATACTTCACTGCCTTGAACAGATAACTACATGAACAGAGTGCAACTCAAAGAGATAAATGGCTTTAAGAAGTTGGGAATCATGCTTTCCAAAGATGGCAGTTCCATGCATTCATTGTGAACAGGAATCAGCAACAGCAGCAATGGCTAGAATGGTCAGGACCTGGCACAGCAATAACATCAGGTTTACTACAAGTACAATCTGTACAAGTCCCTCACAGCACAGGTCTTGCTGTATGGGTGTCAAACATTGACAACATGGAGATGAGAATCCAGGTCTTTGAGAACAAGTGCCTGAGGAGATTGCACTGGTTTTCATACAAAGTACATGAAAGAAATGTATAGAGTACAGTCACCAGGACACCACCGCTAGCAACAGTGAAGCGGAAGTTGGTCTGGTTTGGCCATGTGTCCCAGCATGACACTTGTAAAGTCATTTAATGTACTTCAAAGAGCGGTTGATGCCGAGGTCAGAACTGGCCAATGAGTCAAGCAGTCAAACTGCAAGATGACAGCTTCTGATGATGATGACACTGATGTTGAGAGTGACCTTCACCTTGTTTTCTGCCAGTGGTGGAGAGGTGATGTCGTAAGGCTGACTTACTGGTGGAGAATCAAACAGTTGAGATTAGGAACAAGCACAACGTTTTGTTACTGATTTGTCTGAAATAACTGGCATTCGACAGAAAATCCGAAAGTTGCAGAAGAAAACAAAAGAAAAACAATCCTGCACAGCTTACAAGGGGGTCGCGAAGGTGGTCATTTTTTAAAAGTTTCTTATACCGGTATTAGTGAAATTAGCTTACACTGCTGGGTAAGGGGGGCGCGCGGACGTACCTTTGTTCGTCAGGGGGGTGTCACAAGTAAAAGGTTTAGAACCGCTGTGCTAGGCAAAGGGACGCTACTCCAATATAGTCAGATATAAAGTACATAATACGGAATATGATGGTCAAAATATAAAATACCCAATATGGAATATAGATTCGTCCCTCATCTGCCACAAACTCTAAGACTCCACAATGTGTCTCTCTTCTTGTCTGCTTGTTGGTCAGCTTGAACAACATGGGATACTGAATGTTTAAACGTGCTGCACAAATAAGAAATTAAAAAACAGCTCTATAGTGACAGTTCATCCACTCAAAGACAAGGAGATAAAATTACATTAAATAAAAATACTCTCTTTTGTGCAAGTCTCTAGTTAACAAATAACAGTCATGCTCTTGTTGACTCCTGTGACAGTCTTTCATGACAATGCAGCAAGTCTTTTAACTAGCAACAAAATAAAAGGACAACGTATGCTGCAACTTCTATCACAGAATTCTCTTATGAATAGAAAAAATGACAGGAGACCAGGCTTTTATTACTAAATATTCATCAACAGATAACAAGAAATTATCAGTCATGCTTTACTGTTGCTGGGCTTTAGTTACTTTTTCTTAGTGCCATTACCCTATGGTTACCATGATCAAAATACCGGGCTTTTTTGACACAATTTAATCACCCTATGTATAATGTAGTCAAGTTATTGGGCTTTTATAGTGCCATGCAGTGGCAGCATATGATGTTTAATCTAGATAATATATACTGTAATGTTCAAAAAGCAAAAAATTGTATTTGATTTTGTATTTGAGCATGCTCCTAAGGAGTGTGAGTATGCCCTTTACAAATTTTGCATTTATTATTATTTATTATTATTTTATTCTTTGTTTAGTACGGTTGTTTATTCTTTTATAGTTATAGTTATTTGTTTGATTTCCTGTCCCTCGTATGCTGTCCATGTTTCATCTTGTTCTTAAGCAATTAAGAGCATACTCCTTAGGAGTATGAGTATGCACTTCACAAATTTTGCATTTATTATTATTATAAGCATAGGTGTAAAGTACTTCTCCAAAACAATTTGGACTTACTCAGCTGGTCCAGTGCAGATGGAGGCATGATAACTGCAACAAAAGAAAGTCAGGTCTATTCAATGTAGTGGTAAGGATAATACATTAAAAGGCTATTTAATGATGACCCAACACAATGAAAATATGACAATACCTGCTTGTCAACAGCAATATCATGTTAGTCACTCTCCTTTCTTTGCATGCTACAGACCATAAAGGACATTCTGCCAGTTTAGGTCTGGCTGCTGTGATCATTAGCATGGTTAAATTATTTCTAATTGATCATATATTCAATGAGCTTCAAAATTTTCTCACTTTTGCCTCCTCTCTCGACATCCTCTCTGTCGGCAAGCACTGTAACACTGTAACATCTATACGTTGTTGAGAATGTCCGTCCCAGGGGAAGGTCCGGAAAGACATGTCCAAATGATGAGAACTGAACAGATTTAAAGAAAGTTACGTCTGATTGATAACACTACTAACCAAACTTTTTTCCCATGTTTTGATTTTAAGTATATATCAGCATGGTGTTGAAACGCTTCTTTACCATTATTATGCGCAGTATAGTTTCCACCAAGTCAAAACGAAGAACCATGTACCTAGGCAACAGTCGGAGGATGGAATAATAATAATAATAATAATAATAAAAATGTATATATCAGCAGGCTGGAATGTATGGGCAAGGTATTAAACTACAAGTTTGTGTATCGTCTCATCGTAGTTTTAGATTGTGGATCTGATCAGGCAGGCAGTGATCGAAATGGTACCAAAAGCCTACACCAAGCTCTTATTTTCTTGAATATCTTATTTACCCCTAAAACATAAGCAAACAAATAAAATTTATTATGGATGATCAAACCGTTATACTCTAAAGGATTATCACCATTTTCTCCTGAATGTGATTCAACGGTATCAGTTAAACAACGTCTAGTATGACAGAGCAACCGGAAGTTTTCAATTGTTAGGCATGCGCAAGAAAGGAAAAGAGAGAGAGAAAAAAAATTGTCACGGAAGTTTGAATATGGTAAATCGTTTGTCTTGAACAACGTAAAAGTAAAAGCTTTCGTTGATTTGTTACTCATATGCATTTTTAAAATATTTTTTGTAATAAAAATACCAGAATGGACTGAATGTGTTTCATAATCTCATCGCCATACATAGTTTCTTTTCTGATATTTGTCCGAGGCTAGAGGAGAAATATCCAATCAAACTGCAGATTTCATCGTGATACAAAGTGACGTACACGCGCCAGAATTAAAAGGAACTGAAATGCTTGTAAAAGATTTCAAAAGGGATTTTTACGATGCAATTCAGCATCAGGTGAGAAATAATATAGAAATGAGAAAGCGTCTGCACAGTTATTGCTTAATTAATTACGCCAGCTTTACGTTTGTATGTAAGCATAAAATTTCCTCGCGTAAGAAATGTCGTCTGCTTCACACTGTTGAGATATCAGAGAGAAGAGGAAGAATAAAAACGTTTGACAGTGATGTTACTTTTCATTATGTTGTAAAAATGATTTTTTTTCTATAATTTCTTAGCGTGTTCTCGTTCTGGTTGCCTTTGATGTTGATGCCCTTTGTGCCAGCAAAATACTTCAGGTAATATTTTTTAATAAATATTTATGTTTACGAAATTATGCGTTCGGACACAGAAAGCAAAACCATTACTTAAATAATGTTTTATCTTCTATATACTTTTTATGAGAAGATGTTTAAATTATTTTTGCTTTTCTGTTGAGCGTCGTTTTTATACTCTAACTAGTCTAAAAAAAATGCCACACTACCCAGTTATTTGCTGTATAGAAGTATCAAAATAATAGTAAAGCCCAGTAAGCAATGAAAAGCAAAAAATGCTTGAAATAAATTCAATGGTAAAATTTTTTAAAAGTAACTTTGAAAAGCTGGTGGAATCAACGATTTTTTTTTATCTGATCTGTGCTCACATTAAAGCCCACAATAGAATACATGAAAAACTAACAATTTAAAAAAAGTTGAAATAAAAAAATATGAACATCACACCTTTCTAGAAAGACTCAACCATCACTCCCCTACACGTAGTGTCCCTCTACTTGCTGTGTCTCCTTGGGGAGTAAAGTGCTGGCCAGCGACAGTTAATGAAATGGTCTTTGTTTTTGTGTACAATATCTACTGAAGTGTAATCACATTGTCTGCATTATGTGATCACATTGTCTACTCTATTGTTTCTGTGTGTACAGTATCTACTGCAGTGTGATCATATAGTCTATACTATTGTTCCTGTGTCTGGTTGTGAGGACCTGGAGAGAGCTTTTGTGGAGAATTCAGAAGGGGTAATGGCTTGTTCTTGTGGCAGACACTGTTTCTTTCAGACAATGCACAAACATGCAATCGTTGTTAAATAATTAGTCACATACACATTTCATACATCCTGAAGTAGAAAATGAAAGATAAACTGTAACATTGAACAGAGTACTATCGCTGAAGACTAATTATCTGACAGCTTCTGTCACAACTACTAGTATGAACATAAAGCCAGTAGCATAATTATACACAAAAATTATGGCTGCTTACTTGTAGCACAAAACCAGTAGCATGGTCATACACAAAAATTATGGCTGCTGTCATTCAGATACAGCATGTGGTGATGATCAACTGTGGTGCCACCATTGATGTGGTGGAGGTGTTGCAGCCTGATGACAACATCTGCTTTTATATCTGTGACAGGTATGGTTTCATAGCTTTATGCACCCTCAATCAAAAGCATTCCCCTATTTGTAATATATGGTAGTATGGTAGACAGTCCCAGGCATTGTTCAAGCTTCAATGGTAGACAATAACACAAAAGCAAGAGAAAGAGAAGGCTATAGTTTGCAGAATACATAGTTCCTAAAGTTTCTTCAGCTTTCTGTATGCTTTATATGCTTCATGGTAAGTAATAAAGCATGTTCATATTAGGAGCTAGTAGCTTTGCAAGTTTGTTTTTCATTCTGTGTGTGTGTTTATACAGTCATCGACCTGTGGATATCCACAACATGTACAACGTCATTCAGGTCAAATTATTGATGAAACCTGAAGACCTCACTGAGGTTCCTTCCTATGATGAAGTTTTTCGAGATGATGAAGTGAGTGTGTTTCTCTTCTTTCACCTTTTTAATTTTTTTATCATCTCATTTATTGTTGCTTTAAATTTCTTGATGTACAGCCGCATGATATTGTATCATTGTATTGTAGTTAGTGGAACGATTTGGCAAACTGTAGTTGCCTGACTTGTGGTCTGTAAAACAAGCTAAAAAGTTCTTGTGTGCAGTCTGAGGAATCTGGTGAGGAGAGTGACTCATCAGAAAGCAGGAAGAAAAGGCGCAGATTTGATGATGAAGCTATTCTAAAGAGACAAGATCGACGTAAATGGGAAGAAAATAGGTCAGTCACTTGACTTGCTCGTTAGTCCATTTGATAATTGGATTGCTTATTAATCCACTTTGCATTTTCTTGTTAATCCACTTGATTTGCGTGTTAGTCCACTTGGTACATGACTTGTATCTTTGAATAGGCTGAGTTTTGTGATTTGATTGACTATGCTGCTATGTGATAAAGAATTTTTGCTTCCAACTTTTCTAAAGAAATCAGTGGCACAGTATCTTATTTCATTATTTACTTCACACTTGCTGTCAATAAATATTTCACAATAAACTAAATCAGAATAGTGTACAAACATCATTCTGTTTGCAAATATTTTTATTCTCTTTTGATTAGGAATAAGGTCCTTTTTGACTACACCAAGTTCACATCCTATGCTACTTCAGTGAGTATGGATAGCTTGTGTCAATCATGCTTAATTTGTTCCTCAGTTCAAAGTCATTGATGTTATGGACGTGTTATATTTTAAACATATGTGAATGCTTAGTGAGATGGGAAAAGTGTTTTTATTGTCAGGATAACTCCATGCTGTCAGTGAACAACATTCATATTCTTGCCTCCTCAGTATCTTTTTTGAGAGAGTGGCTGTTCCCCTTCCCCTCCTGGTTCCTACACCACTGTATTGACATAAGAGTGCTTTACAGCTTGGATCAGGAGTATTCTAACTGTTGCATTGAAGTTCTATTATCAAATTTGGGCATAAATAGACTGCTGCCATTTCTTAAGAGAGGTTGAGAAAGGTTGTTATTGCAACTGAGGACTGAAAGTGTGATGTCTGCACTTGTCAGATTTTTCCAATAAATTAAACTGGTATTCTTGTGCAGGCATCACTGATAATGTTTGAGATCGCCTGGAAAATGTCAAAAGACACAAATCATCTTGTCTGGTAAGTATGTGCCATACAGTTTCAGTTGAGGTCTTTATTTTTTTCGAGTTACTGAATGCTGTAATATTGTGTGGGTTTTTTTTTTTAAATTTTTTATTATTATTGCTAATGCATGGGACAATTTTGCTATCAATTACAGCCATCAGCCAACTGTTGGCTACTGACAGCTAACATTGTAGCAAATTTATGCAGTAAAATTTATTCAGTTTTATTGTGTTAAACTGAAATAATATGGATCCTCAAGTATAGAAAACTGTTTTCTAGTAAAATGTTGCTGTCAGCACTTGTTAAAAAATTTCTTGTGCATGAAACTCAAGGTCTTTTTACCTGCAGTTCTATGGTTGTGAGTTGCACATTGTCAGATATGTCATCAACTTCTTTTGAGTAGATTCCTGTTGCTGGATGGCATGCATTGATCCTGGTTCATATTAGATTTTGTGTATCTTAGATTTTTGAAAGGTGAGAACAAAGACCTGGTAAATATCTGCCATGATTGTGTTCAGGCTGGCTGTTATTGGTGTGACTGACCAATACGTGCATTTTAAGACACCACGAGACAAGTACATGGAAGCTGTCATAGCACTGCAGTCTCATGTCTCACGGCATAACCACAGGTATTCATAAGTAGCTGTAGATGTGACATTTTATTCTGGGCAACCCAGACTGTAACATAGCTGTGACAATATATTTTGGGCAGCCAGACTGGTCTGCATTTTGCTTGATTTTTCTTCTCTCTCACAGGTGCGCACACAATTTTTTTGTTTTTGTTTTAAAGTCTCCTGCTCCTTATTCATACTGTAAACAAATGCTCTGCCTCTTTATCAACATACCTCTTCACTTTTCAGACACACTATCTGTGACTATTATAGTGTTCTACTGTTTTGTTTGTTACACAATATGTGTTGCAGGGTAGATGGTGCTGACAATGTTTTGTCCATCAACTGCCTGCGTATTGCATTTGATGAGGAGCTGCAGCTGCTGTTGTACAGACACTGGTCACTGTTTGAAAGTCTGTGTCATTCTCTCTCTACCGCCTGCAAGTTCAAAGTGTGGACACTTAAGGGGCAGAAACGTCTGCATGAATTTCTGGCAGAGATGGGGTGAGTAGTTGCTTTGCAGTGCTACAAATAAGATTTAAAGTACTAGTTTGAAATGAAAGGTGCTTCCTCAAACTGTGTGGGATGTAAGGTTGGGGAAATAGAGGAAAAGTAACAAGCTAGACGAAATAGAATATGGTGAGCTATATAAACTGGTGCTATGTACAGAGAAAATGTGAGCCCTATACACAGCGGAAAAGGTGTCTGTGCTGGAGATGCAATCTAAATTCAGTACTGAGGATAAGGACCTTAACACTGGGCCACCAGGCACATCTTTATTACTTGTTTAGCAATTTCTCAAGGAATATTTTGTGGATGGGAGATGTAGGACCCCAGAATAATGAGACCTGTAAGGTTGATGTCATCACCTGCTAGTGACTACCCTATGTGGGGTAAACAAGCCCTGTTTTCAAAATGGTGTGCACATTTTGTGTATGTGATTGCCAAACTCTATGTAAGGCAGAATACCACTGCTAAGGAATTTACATGAATGTGCTTGTGTATGCCTTCATTGCAGCATGCCCCTGATTCAATGCAAGCAACAGTTTGGTGCCATGGACGCCAGTCTCCGCACAGGGGTCAAGGCCATGATGCAAGAGCATATAGCCAAATATGGGTTAGTTTTATTATTGAACTTACATTTAGTCTACCATTAGTCCAACAATAATTATGTGTATAAATAGAGGTTGTCTGTGTTTAAATAACTCTTTTACTTTCACAAAGCCTGACGATGCAGGACATAGTGGTGCCATCATTCACAGCACAGTGTGGATACAAGACACGCTTATCTGCAACAGACGTGGTGTTGGCTTGTGTGGCTGTTCTGGAAGCTGTTGTGAGTAGGGTTTTGTTACCTGTACAGTATTTTAATAGTGCTCGGCTACCTGTACTGACAGTAGTATTGTGGGATAACTGTTGTAATGTCTGGCTACTTGTTCTGTTAGTCAAGTATCATGGGTATAACTGTTATTAGTGCATGGTTTCCTGTAAAAATATTCAAATGCTGTGAGATGTTCTTGGCTATTCGTACTGGTACTTAGGTACTGTGGGCATATTGTGAGTAATGTACTGGTAGTGTTAGTGGGTGTGTTAACTGAACAGCACCAGAGTTGTCATGTACATTGGATTGGGAGACAGAACGAGTGCCATGCACATTATGTGAATGATCTCTGTATTTTACAGGACAGGAATAAGCTGCCATCAGATAACTTCCTCAGTGCTCAGGATATCCTTAGCAGGTAAAGTTTCACCTACAATTCTGTCAGTAAGATTTTGTATTTTGTATTTAGTAAGTATTGTATTTTGGGCAATCTGTTGTCTTGAGCAGGAGATAAATGCAATTCAAAGAAGTTTTATGTCATAATAGCACAGTGTTTCTTTACTAGCAGATGCAGACTGTAGACATTCTTTTGATGTTGACATCTGGTGTAATAGATGACCCCTGACTATTCTGACCTCTAGCTCTAGTCTCTCTGAGATGGTATATGAGTGGGTAGTCAGGAATCTAGCCTGAAGACCAAAGACAGGCCTCCAGTCTGATGTTTCTCTCTAGCAGATAATGTAAGAGTGTGTGATAACATGAATATAACCTGATAAGAGAAAGTCTGTATGTGATGTGTTTCAGCTATCACACAGAGGCCATTGACAAGGCCATACAGTTGGCCAAGCGACAGTTGACAGCACTAGTGACTCAAGTACAGACCTTTCTCGACATGCATCAGATTATTTCTGCTGGGCCCTTCCTCTATGTCTTTGTTAATGAGGTTAGTACATCATCCTACATGTGTAAACCTCGTCTTGCGTGCTGTACAGGACAGTAAGCTTTGCACAGCAGACCTCTCCCTATATTGAGCGAGTGAAATTGGTAGTCCTGCTATACATGTTAGGATTATGATTAGTGACATTGTGACTGGACTACAGCACAGCCTGGTTCCTTGCAGGGCACAGTGGACATGAAGTACTTCTCCCAGCCACAGTGTCTGACACGACTGGCCAGATTCACCCTGGAGGCACACTGTGCTTTGGTAGGGACATTTTGTTTTATCCACAGTGCTTTGCTGTTAATAGTATTTCCTTTATTTACTTGTTTCAGGCAGAAAGGTGGCCAAAAAACAAGCAGTTTGCACTCTAAAGTTTTAAGAACTGTGCATATGCATTCTCTTGCATACACATATCCATTCATAGTCTGTCTGGTGTTCACACACACAGCTATATACATGCTCTGTATGGTCACATGTACACATATAAGCACAAACAGTAGCAGCAGTATAATACTGATGTCAGCCCAAATGGGAGAGTTGAGGTGGCTAGACCAGAAGCTTGAGTATGGTGTAAATTTTGCACTTGAAAATGGTGACTTTTAAATAAACTGTCAAATATATATTTGTATCAGTAAAATATGCTTTCATTAGAGTCGCAGCAAGCGAGCTACCAGTCTGCCCCTGGTCTTGGGGACACCACTGCTTGCTGATCTTGGTGCTACGCTGGTCATTGGCATTCCCCCACTCAGCACTGATGATGAGAGGAAAAAGTGAGTGGTTTTAAATAAGTAGGAGGTGATGTAGAGAAGCACTAGTTCATGGGCTACAGATAAGACTTGCAGACAGGAAGTGGCTGAAAGTAAAAAGTACATCAGTTAAGGCTTGTCTTTACAAGGATTGATGCAAAGGGGCAAGACTGGAATGGGTGGTCTTACTTGATCAGCATGAGGTGGATAAGAAATCCTTTTGTGAGGAAAAAAAGATGGAAACAATTCTTCTCATGGCTCATGAGAGACAAATACTGCCACTGATGAGGATAGTGTCAATTGATGCCCTTGTCAACAAGCAATTCAAGTCCTTGGTTCTTTTAGTTTGTCGGTGTATTCTGTTCATTACTTAAAGTGTATCAGAGTATTTTTGCACCATGATTCATGTTCTTTTGTTGTCAGTTTCTTTGGCAAAGCTTTTGAGCAGGCGGCAGTATCTACCAGCTCAAGGATACGTCAAGACAACTTTGATTCCCACAGTAAGTTACAATGTTAACCTTGATCAATGTTTCTAATGCTGTTTTCTGGGTTATGCAGAGAACATGATTTTTCAAAATTATGAACAATCATGGCTTTTTGATCCACAAAAAATATCCCTCATAACTAATCAAGATTCATCACACATTGCTTAGTATAGCAAGTGGTAAGTTGAAATAGGTCATCCCCGAGTTTGGACTATACCGTCTCCTATATCAGTGGTTCTCAAAGTGTGGTGCATAAGTCAGGTGGTCCGCGGCTGACAGTTGTCATATGTCACTAAAGTGATGTTTGAAGGGATGCATTCCTCGCATTAACATTTTAATTACAAAGAACGAGGTATACATAGTTTTATGTCAATTTATTACTATACTACTTTTACAAAAGGACATTTAGTTTTGAATTAAAATGAAACAAATGCGGCAATTTAAATTTGAAATTCATAGTACAGAGTTATTTTTAGGCCTTGGTGGTCCGCCATATTTTTTACTAAGGACTTGGTGGTCCGCCATAGCTTTTACTTAAGTAAAGTGGTCCGCGGTCCGAAAAACTTTGAGAACCACTGTCCTATATAACAGATTCTCAGTTTACAACCTGTCATGAATTAATGTTATTAACAAATAAGCACTTCTACTGTTAAATGTAATCAGGGTTAGAAAAAGTCTTCCTATTAATAGCACAACACTGTGTGGAATTATCACTAATAAAATGTGTTTTGGGACAGTTATAGAGATGAAGACAGAAGACAGAAGCAAGTTCTTTGATGCCCTAATCAGCCTTCTTCAGTGATACAGCTACTGTGGAAAAAAAATCCTGACTCTAGATCTTCAACAGCAGCATTCAACTTTGACCTGCAGCACTTTGAACCCCTGTCACTTTATGTGTCGTGTGCAAACTAGATGACAAGCCAGCCTGGGTCTTGTTAGACTGCCATCTTGCGTGCAAGCTTGCATCTCCTTACAGTACACTGGAATTATCTATCGCTTTGCGCCATCCCTTGTTTACAGTAGCCTTTCACCCTCTTTGCTTGCATGACTACAGCACAAAAAAAAACTCAATGTGATATCATTTTTAAACTTTTATTTGTAACTACCTTCCACAGATTCTGTACTATAAACACAGTATTGTAAATATTGTATAATTATTGAATATAGGACACCATATCTACCACATACATTTGTTCGAGTGGCTCCAAGCATTTAACTGTTTAAATGCTTTTATTTTTCAAAAACAAATTCCATGAAGTGTGTGTGCATGCCAAATTCATTTTTGTAAATAACTCTTTTCCCCATTTTGATTGTGCCATCATCAATATGCTTAAAACTGATCATACTGGCAGACTGAACAAAGGTCTTGCTGCCCAAAAAACAGTCTTTGTATGAGCCTATTCTTTTGTCCGTTTGATTGTGCTATTTTTTTAAAACATTTTTTGTAAACTATACAAAGTTTTTCAAACAGTTCTCTTGGAGTGTTATCACAGAACCTAAAGCTTGTTGCAAGGTTACATTTTGCAGCAATGTTTCATACAGGTTGCTTGCTGGCTTCATTTAATTATTTCACAGACTTGCTAGTATTACGACTGACATGTCTCAACTGATAAACAAGCAGAATAGCATATACAGTTGGATTTTACTAACTACAGGCACAGTGAGAGTAGGTGGTTAGATGACTTGGAGAGATCACCTGGAGAGAAGTAACTTCACCTATTTTCCCTACAGGCAGATTAAGAATTTGCATTTGTTCAAAGGTTTAGGTGGGGTGTGTGGGAAGCAAAGTGCCATGAAATCTAATTTATCAAATCTGACCAAATGACATTAAAATGCAAAGAAAACTTAAGGCACTTGTCAACCGCAATATTCGGGGTTTTTTTTAATATGGTGTCTACTACTCAGATTATATGTACAAATTGTTAGGTCTACAAAAAGTTTAATGTTCACTTTTGTTGAAGTCGATCATGACAAGTATAGGAAGAAAGCTCTTAAGAGGGTGTAGTTTGTGAACAGGGAAGATAAAAATGCTGTTTGAGATTAACAAGTTGCATATATTGAGATTCACCAAAAAATAGCAATGCACAAATAATTCACCATGTAATATCACTTGTTTTAGTTTTAAAATGTAGACTTTTCAATAACAGATTATAAATCTGCTTTATGACATTGAGATTCAATATAACTTTAAATTAGTGTAAGATAAAGATTTGAGCAGTTTCAATAATTCAACTGAATTACGTAAATTATTAATGAGTACTTTGTCGTGGAGTCCGTTACAGGTTTGTGTAATCCCTTATTGCTACCAGGCCATTGCACGTCTAGTGAAGGCAAGATTCGTTTCACTGCAGTTCACTATGATTTCAAGCTAAGGAATAAAACTACTCCAGAATGTTTAGGCCTGAGTTGTGTGAGCTTTCACAACTTTTTGTACATTGAATTCTCCAGTAAATACGAGGTTTATTGCTTGGGTCTTGACTCTGGAATAAGCTGCTCTACACAGACTACCAAGCAGTATCAAAGCTTAAAAAAAGAAATAGCAGCAGGCTTACCTCCAACTCAGAAAAAAATGGGATAAATAGGAAAATGTTACTCTGCATACATAACGACTTCTTACCCTTTCATCGTTTAACGTATACCAAGGCACATAATAAAAACTGCTTGGTCTTGTTGGCAACAGCAGAAATACAAAATGAGAGAATAAACCTCAACCCCACCCAGATAAGTTGTGTAGAACATCAGTGTTTTCTGCATAATGGCATAGACTAGAAAAAGGACATGAGATCAAGGAAATTATATATAAAAGTGAGTAAAGACTTTATCCTGTAACTTTAGAAGTCTAAGCTCACGAGAAGACATCAGTGAGGAAATTCTATAGGAACCACATAATGACTCATTAAGTAAAAAAAGAGTGCCACATAGCTGCTAGGTCACAAGGGAGAACGAAATGACCACTGCTGATTTCACTAATTAATGTTTCATGTCTGATCTGACTGAATACTCTAAGGACTTTAAATATGCTTGATGGTGATGAAATTTAAAAAAGTATCCTGCATAAAGGTCAAATTTGTTTAAAGAAAATAAATTGCCTATTTAGAGATCAATTCAGAGAAAAGTCAATTGCAGAGACTCATTAATTAATCCAGGCATTCCCAAGCTTTGAAAACATGTCAACAGCAAATAAAAACATTCTTAATTGTTCAAAATATTTTGTTAGCATGCTGACTAAAATGAGGTTAGTTGTACTTTTAACTTCTGCATCTGAGCATACAAATATTTGACGAAAACACTGACCCACACTAACAGCTATACCTTTTGTCTGGCTTGCTGTCAAACCAGACCTCCGAGTTCAGCCTCCTACACAGTTTGACAAAGAAAGTATAGAAATACACTGAGACATGAAACATTCCTGTAGCTCCTCTAGCTACATAAATCTGACCACTGGTTGTTTCTATGGACATAAGGCTGTCCCATCATCTTAGGGTTGTTAGGAATTAAAGTGCCAGAGAATATGAGACAGCTCTTTGTATGGGTGGTGCCCATCTCACGGTCTTACTGTCATCAGCTCTCAAAACAATCCGGTCACAACTGTGGGAAATATGTTGCCTCGCATGAGTACTGAATGGGCTCATGTGCTTGCCTCTGAGTTTAAACACTAACCAATAGGCTGTTTGCATTCAGAGACTGATGAAAAATTTAATTTATATGACAATTAGCAAGACCTAAATAACATTGAACTCTTACACTTGTCCTGCTCTTTGCATCACTTAACAGATGCTTCTACTAATACATATAACTTTTCCATTTTTAGTCAAAAGAATTATGAGACATCACAGTGTTTGTACCATAGTTTTGTCCACTCAAAATATTCAAAGGAAACAAGGCAATGAGAGGTAGATGGGTAAAACTATCGATGGCAAGTGCCACATGCTTCACTTTGGAAGGTACCCAAAAGATCAGGGTTATAAAATTATTTTTGAAAATCTGACACGCCAGACTGATATGAGTAATGACACTTGAAGCAAAATTTGTGCTGAGTAATTACTTTGCTGTTACAATATGGCAGCTGCTGACCGTCCTACTGACATGAGAAGCCAGCACCACATTCAAGCTTTTTGATGGTATTTCTATGCAGTATGTTGTTAACAGTAATGTTTTCACCACTGTTTATAAGTCATCTGTCTTTTAGCTAACTGCGCTGATGGGTGCAACTGGGGTAGGTTTATAGAAAAACTGCCCATTTCGTAGTCTGCGAAAAATCTCTTGACGTAAAAGTTGTTTTTCCTTTTGTACCTTTGCCAAGACACCACGATTTTCCATGGCACGGCGAGACAGGTATGGCAACACTTCATCCACTGGGCCAAAGGGCACGTACTTATAAACAGAATAACCTGCCTGGCCTGTCAAGTGAAAAAAAAACAAAGTTACAACTATCCACAACATTTATACAAACCCATTTACAAGAAAATAAAACTAAACCCTTAGATGGTGATTAGAACAGCAATTCTGATCTTACATCAAATCCTGTTTCTGATGGCATTATATCAAAATGTTTTAAAGGGAGACCAGCTAAAAACAAAAAAAATCAACCTATACCAAAGAAAGACTACACTAGATTAGATACATATCAACAAGGGTGTGACTGTTATATTTGTAAAAAATTTTCTCAGAGATTATTCTGGGATTTAAATGAAGAAATAAATGCAACAAAGGGTTTATTAGGAGCAAGCAGAAGGTTAGAATGAAAGAAAAGGCTTTTTCTTTCACTTGTTTTCCTCCTATGCTTCTAACATTTTGATGTACACCCCATTATAGTGCAAATAATTGAAATGAAAAATGTAGAGCAAATTAATGAGATGCACAAATATTATTTTTACTGAAATGTCATCTTGCATACAATCTCCCATTCTTATCCTGGTTTCTAATGGTTAATTTGCCAGCCAGATAGTTTTGGGATCACCATCCTCTTTTTTTAACAAGCAAGCCCTTTCTGAAATTCTTAGATATCTAGTAAGCTCTAATGGTAGATGATGAATTACAGGTCTCAGTCTGTACTGTATTGTTTTAACTAGTTTAAAAACTTTTTAACATTGGACGATTGTAGAAACTGTTAGCTGCTTTTATATTTATATACAGTGGAACCTCGGTTAGCGAACGCCTCGGATAACGAATATTTCGGTTAACGAACAAAAATTTCGTTAAAAATTTGTCTCGGATAGCGAACAAAATTTCGGATAACGAACAGCCACGTGAACCACACGTGACCGACCAGCATGTCATCATTCGCGCTCGAGACACAGTTACTATCAGTCGTTCCTTATCTGTGCGCATTCTTCTTACTTAGTGATTGTTGTGCTTTATTTTAATAAGATAATCCTCAATCATGGCTCCAAAGAAGATTAAGAGCAATTAATAGTAGTGAGGTAATGGCAAGGAAGCGGCCAACAAATGAATTGAAAAAGGAAATGATTTCAAAGTATGAAGATGGCATGTGTCTGTCGGATCTGTGATGTCGTATTACCCAAGAGTTTTACAAAAGGCAGAAGGAACAGACACTGGACACGTTTTTTCCTTTAACCTCAAAGCTACAGAAAAGCGAAGTCACCTCCGATTTCATAATGTCACGTGTGCTCATGGAGGGGGAATCCAAGCAGTAATTACATCCCTTCCTCCCCACACCTGCTTCCAACCACGCCGCCAAAATGGCGAGTTTTCTGATGTTTAAATGCTTTGGTTGATGTTTCTATGTTTATTTAACTCCATTTATATTGCATTATAACTGTTCTCGTTAAAACAAATACCTATATAGCCTGTAACTTTCAAATATTAGCGAGTCAACTGGGGCTGGGAACCAATTAAATCTATTTCCTTTATTTCTTATGGAAAACATTGTTTCGGATAACGAACATTTCGGATAACGAACAGCTTTCCAGAACGGATTAAGTTCGTTAACCGAGGTTCCACTGTATATCTATATATATCAAAGTAACTGTGATTAACCAAGATGAAATTGTCTCAGCAGTGCTGACAAGCAAGTGTTTTAACCACTACACTACCTATAAACACCAGCCAACTGCCTGGGCCTTCCTTTTATCAGGGGAGAAACATCACTGCTCGTGGGACAGAACTTCATGTTTGCAGACCATCTCATTACATCCTTTTCATGCTTTTCTCAAAACCCTTCAGGTGATGTCATAGTTGCATGTTGAGAGGCATCATACTGCTACCGCTGATTCTAGATGTCTGGTTTCAAACCAGGGCACGAATGCCAACAACTATTATGAAGTATTGCACCAGCTACAGCATTTCTGCAGGTGTGTGGACATATGACTCTCAAACTATTTTACAGGAGTTAGCAAACGCTGCATCCTCAAATAATCTGTCTGGGAGAAATTTTGTCAAATGTTTTTGAACCATTTGTAAATTCTGACAATATAACTGACTACAAAACCAAATCAAGATTTCTCTCAGGAAGCAATCTCTATTCATCTGTCTTGGTGGAGCTAAGATTACAACTGATTTTCATAGAGTGGGCTTGTTTTCAAACAATCATAGCAGATCTAAGGCAAAAATCTTTGCCAATCTCATAAAAATCTGTAGGTAATTACAAACTACATAAACAGCAGCACTCCTGACCTAGAACACCCACAAATACTCTACTTCCTAAGAGTATGAGCAAAACTCACCAAGAGGAAAGCTGACATGGTCACACATACCCAGAAGTTGACCAAAACAAATCAATCGATCATCAGGACCAATGTTGTAATACTTCATCCTGTGAGAAAACCAATAATAGCAATATACTAAAATACTACACCTCCTTAAAAGTTCTCCATGTGTTAGTGTTCTCAAAACGCTCAATCTGTATCATATTTTTAATCCCTTTAAAAAAAAACCAAACTTACAACTGCACAGAATGGCGCACGGTGTCCAGACACTTAATCCCCAGACACTTCATCCCCAACGCTTCATCCTTAAAATGAAATTTTAACTATAAAAATTATGAAGCCGGCGAAAAATTTAATTGCCGTTCAAATAATTATTTTTATATAAACATCACAATAAGTTTTACAATTAAAATACTTTAACTAATGTTGTAGATGTTCAAATGATGTTGAAATTAATAGCATGATTTAAATATTATTAATTTACTTCAATATTTAATTGTAAAACTTATAGTGATGTTTATATGAAGATAATTATTTGAATTTCAATTAAATTTGTCGCCGGCTTCATAATTTTTATAGTTAAAATTTCATTTTAAGGACGAAACGTCGGGGATTAAGTGTCTGGGGATTAAGTGACTGGGAACCTTAGTGTTCTCAAAACGCTCAATCTGTATCATATTTTTAATCCCTTTTAAAAAAAAACAAACAAACTTACAACTGCACAGCATGGCGCACAGTGTTTTCATTGTGACTGGCAATCATAACTGCAATTTTTCCTCGTTCTCGCAAGTTAACCTGGCGCATGACTTCCTCCATGACCATGTGGTACATGTCTGTTGTGGCCTCATAGGTGGGATTGATGGGGTCCTCATACCCTATGGTCTTGGCTCGCTCTCGCTCCTAGACACAGCAATGTACAGCTCAAATGTTTGCCCACAAAACTTCAGCCTCTGCACCATCAACAATATTCTTAAAAGAATTTCCAAATTTGTAATTTTTTGAATGCTGGTTGGAGATTATTTCAATTATAACAGGATCCATTAATTTGCTACAAAGATAAGGTCTATAATAATAATTGTGTACAGTGCATTATGTATCTCTGGTAGGAGTGTACTCATCAGATAGGTTACAGTACAGCTGATCAACTCTTATCCCCTAAGCTGATACTAGATACTCACTATATCAAATACTTTTAAAACTATTTTGTGAGATTAGCTCACCTGTTCCATATATGCTCCTCTCACCAATTTGGCGCCAAAGTAAAAGTCTTCACGCCTGGCCAGATCAAGATCAACTACTATGTTGTTGAAGGCTTGCTGGAAACAGAAACAAAAATTGAACGGACGAAGGAACACAGATGCTCTGATGAAAGAATCTCTCAGGCACCAGACATTTCAATCATTTACCGATTTGACCACACAAGTCGATTCAACCATGATGTTTAGTTGATTCAGCCACATCCCTGAGTCAATTCAAACACAGCCCTCTAACCATCAAGTACAAAAGTTACTATTCACTAATGACACATTCGTTACTCGTTGTATGTAAACAAAATGAAACTTTTTTTTTCTAAAAAAAATTGGTCAAGTGATATATGCATATCAAAGCCATTGTTATCAAATGAAGAATAGACCCTGTTGGAAGTCATGTGGTGTATGGATACTGACCATCCTCCTCATCAACGCATGTCCATCCTCCTCACCTGTATTCTCCAGATCGTCATCTTTCTCTAATGCAAACTTACCTTTGATGGAAGTATATTTTTATCACAAATTCAACAGAAACAACTTGGTCTGTGCATTTTGCTCTCTCTCTCTCAGGGTGTTGTGCGAGCCTGACTTCAAAAGAACGTGTTTTAGCACTGATGTTTTTGTTGGTAGATTGGGGTGTAAGAGTCATGTGGTTAGGGTTAGGGTTGAACTTGAAGTGATATATGGAAATTTCCCACAAAGTCGATACTAAAGAGATGACACATCTGCAGCCAGAGAGCAGGTGGGTGATTAAAAAAGACCTCGTGTACAGGTTTATGAGAAACAGACTTAAGGGACCACTGAGTAGTCAAATGAGAAACCCTGCATTTGATGAAACTGCCAAAATGGCACCTGCCGCCAGAGAACAGGTGTGAGCATCTGTTAGAACAGAGTGGCTCAACTGAAATAGTTATGTCCAGGTGACCAGATGGACCTACTTTGAGAGAAACAGACTGAGATAATGCTAACCTCACATGATACCGACATCAACTCAATCAGCTTCCCAACTGGAATGTCTAATTTAACAATGATGTGCAATTATTTTTATGAGCTTCTTTGCCTTAGTAATTATGAAAGAATTATGCAGAAGGCCATATTTTTAAGAAGTTGTGGTTAAAGTAAATCAAATGACGCAAAGAGATCATAAGCATATTCAATGATCTCTACGTCATATGGAAATCTCTAGGTCACATACATAATGAAGCTGCTGTAATAAACAGCTAGGAACAAAAGAGGCTAACCTTGAGGTAACACTGATATGTGTTGAAAATAACACTGCGTTCTTTGTTAAACTTGCGCATCATCTCCATCGTCAGACGGCTAATGGCTGGCTGGAAATAAGTTTGTTCTGCATCTACCATGATTCGCACCTGCTTTTCTGATGCATACTGAAAGAAAACATGTCAGAATATAAACACACACCCCTTATGTCCTGTTAATAATAAGCACAGACTAATCACATTAAGTCACACCATGAAAAACATGATAGATACAGATAAAAAAAACATTATTAAGAATGCTTCCTGCATTAACTCAAAAGCTGCAGTCTTTTGATGTGTGCATAGAGCAACAGCAAATATTTTACACCTCTGTTATTTGCAACACAATCATGTTGTGTCTAGTTACGTCTAGTTTGCAATGCAAGACAGGCACAAATTAAACATAGAATGACCACATGTCACAATGAATGACATGACATAGAATCCCACCGGTACTAAGATCATGCAGCATGGCATCAACTGTCCATAGTATGAGAACAGCTACCATAGGCATGGTATCAGTCACGTAAACACTAATCAAGTGAACATAAATGCTTTGCCTGCAGTTTGCTGAGCTTGTCAACTGCTTTGTGCACTCTCATCATGCGTTCTGTTTTATATTGTTCAGTAACAATATGTGGTCATAATGTGCTATAAGTCAACCATATTCATTATACATGTAGATTTACACAATAAGCCCAGGATTAATAAGAGTGCATCCAAGTAAATACAACACAAATATGATCCCATAGAATATTGACAAAGTAAACCAAAAAACAACAGTGATACAATGGTTAGCATGTTGACAAAGACAAGAGACTGGCCTTGGCTATAGTGTTGACACGTCGCAACATATTCTTCATCTGTTCCTCTTCTTTTTCACTCAGACAATCCACTAGGGGTCGCAATTTTCCTGTCTGTCATGAAGAGAATGACAGGTAAGACAACCTTTTCATAGCACTGTTAATACTAGTGATGTATAAAACAAAATACAAACCTCACTACTGTAACTGAGTGTCTTCACCAGCTAGGCATTCAACTGTTCCACAGCATATGACACAATTATCTTTAACTATAAACTGAGGTTCAGCAACACTTATGACACAAGTGTATCTTGGAAAATGCCAACATCAAAGCCAGGTAGCCAGTATCACCTTGAGATCAGGAACAACAAAAAGTTTTGAAAGACTGCGGTTTATCTCAAGCAGGTTGCACCAGTCCAGCAAGTCCACCTCCCTGCCACACACATAATATTTACACATGCATAATACATACACATAGATCATAATACATAAGCACATATATACATACACATATGAGCAGGTGCATGCATGCACACGCAGAAAACTAATGCATTCACAGTTTCAACTGAACTGATGTACATCTGTAAAACTAAAAGAGTGCAGAATTTTGAGTACACAGATGGGGATTCTGCTCAGAAAGCAAAGAGAGGTTTAAGCCTCTATTCCATCCAACCACAGGAGCGAGACGCATTACTTACAACCAAACACTAATCTCAAGCAAGTTCTTGCTTTCAGTAGTTGCTGTTGCTCTAAGCAGTGAGTGGTTAAAAGTGCTTTCACCATGTGGGGGAGGGGAGGGAAGGTGGGATGATGAAGAGGAAAGTGTTAAAGTAGGTGTAAGAGGAGGGAAACTTAGGTAGTTTGCCACCATCTCTACAGTTCTTATATAGCTTTTACTTTAGTTATTGTCACCCTACCTTATGTTTGGTTATCATTCTGACTTTGGACGAAGTATGATGGAAGCCCAAACTATGGTTTAATTTTTAAAATACTTTTATTTCTTTACTTTAACTTTCATTGTTTTTTAGAGAGATATGTTTTCCAGATTGCACTCTTTACCTGTTTGTTTATATGAATCTAAAACTGGAATTATAGTATGTCATAGCTCTTTTGCCCAGGCTGAGGCAGCTATAATGTTTAAAACCAGCATATATTTGTCTAAGACCTGTCTGAGTTCTTTTTTTTTGTTTTTGTTACACTCCAACTGTGAGATGCTAAGTCTGTTTCTACATACACATAAAAGGGACTTTATATTTAGTTAAGCATTCTCCGTTAAGTCTTATTCTAGCTATTTTTGGTTAGTCAGACCTGTTTGATTTGAAGAAAACCAGAATATTACAAGGTTGGTTATATAACAGTCTCCTGGTTCCTTCAGCTTCACTGTATTTCTCTTGCCACCTTACTTACTTTCATTGCTGGCTTTATGGCTTTTCTTCTCTTTGCTGGTGAAATAACAAAAGAACTTAATGTCTATGTTTTTTTTCTTAATCTTATTTGTAAGAGACAGTATCTCCTTTACTAGGTCTATTCTATATTTGTCTTTTAGCACTAGGAATGAAGAAGGTAAGTCTGATGTTACAAGCTACTGTTGTTTTATTGTTTTATTGTATCTGTAGGATTCTGTTTTGTCTCTGCCGGCATTGACATATTTGGTGTGAACAATGGTACTCACAATACTATTTTTAGTACCCTAGCCTGTGCTGATTTAGCTCAGCTATTTGACAGAGCAAATGATATAAATATAATGGTCTTAAACTCTCATTCCCCAAAAACCAAGGAAGTAATATTCAAAATCATACATCAGAAAACAGAATATCCTAAATACAGCCTTAATTACAGTTCACAGGTTCAGTTTTTAGGTTCTATTTTCTAGCAGCCACAGTAAAAAGCCAGGAGAAAAGCTGCATTCAGAAAAAAAAGCCAGAATCGCATGCCAGCAGAGCAGGCTGGAGTGGAAAAAAAAACCCCAAAAAAACCCACCCCTCCTCATATTAATTTTACCTTGTTTTCAATGGTTGATCTTGATGAGCAAAGAGAACCTAGCTCAATGCTGGTATGTTTCACTACATTCAGCTTGCAAACTGCTGCTATTAATAATAAGAACCATTCAGTCTGAACCTAAAAATGGACTTAAATACAAACCCTCGCCATGGGAGTATGTTATCAGTACATACCTGTTGCCAGAAATGTCCAGGATGGACACCCATTTTCTGGATCCCATCTCAGCTAAACTGACACCCATTTCGCACAGTCGCTTATCAAAATCTTCCACTGCAAACCTTCTCTCTCCTGTTTCATAATCACCAGATGGTGTCGAGGAGACAAGAGCAAAGAAATTTTTCACTGTGTTGAGAACGTCTGACATCTGAAGCTGCAGATGAGGAAATGGATAAGAAGTCATTGAAAGATCACTGTCCTCTTATATATAATAGAAAAAAAAAGGTCAAACTGATAAAACTGTTACATTACAAATAACTTAAAATCACAATACTAGTTCAGCTGTACCTCTACATAATTCCTAGTTCACTGATTTTGCAAAGGATCTGGAATATAGTATGCAGAGAAAGTTTTTCTGCAGATTTACAAACATTATGATATAATGACAAAACTAACCAGAGACTCCGGTTATAAACATGAAGAAACAAACTGTTGAACTAACCAGTAACTGTGGTTTCCCTAATGCTGTGAGTTTGATTGCTGCAAGTCCTGATTTCTCTGTGGCATCTGGCGAAATAAGGAAGCAAAATCCATCAAAATTAATTTAAAGAAATGCGATCAGATATTTTTGTTATTTGGTTGGTTTGTTTTTTTTTAGGGGGGGGGGGTCAGACAAGTGATGGAGTGAAATGACACTAAAAGTGTACAGCTTTCAAATCCTACATCTACAAAAGATGCAACAGGTTACCAAGCAATCAGAATGCTCTGAACCCAGCCACATGGCTTCAAGCTTGTTATAACATTTTAACATGCTCTCAGACTGAAGGTCTGTATGACAGGAACACTGTAAGTCTTGCTGTCCTGCTAAAAGACCAGCTTCTTCAAGCATCAACTCAGTAACATGAAGATTGAAAAATATATTACATATCTTTAGATGATTTATGTTCAATCTTGAAAAGGAACAACAATTCTCAAAAGATAATTTTGACATAGTAGTTAATTCAATGTGCAATACACAGGTGGTTGGCAAAATAAATGGCAGACGTTGGGAGAGGGTTTAAGGGGGTGTGAGGTGGGGGCAATCCTTCAACTCACATGATACAGCATCAATACAGTTAAGAAATATCTCCATGTTTTGATCACAGTGTTTTTCATCCTCATAGAAATATGTCCTGGCACTGACGACTTTGTCTCGTCGATCACCAAACTCTTCGTAGGCTTGAAACTGAGCAGATGCTGCAAACATAGGGAAGGTAAATAAATGGTGCTCTCTCTTGTTTTTTAATATAAACAAAACCTTATAAAAATCTCACATTAGACATTTAAGATAATCCCCATTCACCTTTCCAAGCCGAGAACCTTCACTGCAAAGTAGACAGTACACATTAAGTAAGGTGACCAGACGTCCCGCATTAGGCGGGACAGTCCCACTTTTGACCTCGTGTCCCGCCTGCTCATCGGGCCCAATGTCCCGCTTTCTGGCTAGTCCATCAAATGCCCCGGTTGTCTTTAAAAATCACTTTTTTTCGGTGTTCTTTGACGGTGACGACACCATCATCGGCACGTGTCCCGCTTTCGCCCCCGAAACGTCTGGTCACCTTACATTAAGCAGAGTGCAAATTAAACCTATCCAAGATAGTGTCCAACACAGACTTCATTAATTTTATATAATGGAATTTGAGGTCATCCTAAGATTTTTCTAATCATCATTCACAAATGTAAATCCCTTGCGCACATACCCATTTTGTGTGATGAGTTGTTTTCTGGTGTACAGCTCCTGCAAAGCACACACAAACACGATCAGCTAAAATCTATTCATTTTATTTTACTGCATTTCCCAATAGCAAATGTTCACACAGTAGTTTCCACTGTCAGTAACATCCACGTGACACACATTTATAAAATTCACTCAAGACTAATGCTATTCAAACAAAATAAACATAAAGCAGGTGTAACCCTAACATTCACTTGGCTTCCAGATACACTACACTGCGAATAAGACCAAGAGACAAAACTTATATATGCAGCATGTTCTTACATCATCTCTGCCTTTACAGCTTCTTCAGGCAAAATGTCCTCTTCGGCACTGTAGTCTAAAATGGACTTTACCCCAAAACTCTGGTTCCTGATCACAACAGGTTTGATAGCTTCCTGGTCTTCGCCAGCCACAAAGTGACCATAGAAGGTCTGCTGCATAAGAAGTCGGAACAGACGCTTGCCCAGAATTTGTCTGGACCATTGCAACAACTGCAAACAAAACCAACAAAAAAATAAATAAATAAATTACAGTCAGAGGAGAGAATAATGGGTGGTGAAGCAAGTATCTTTTGTCAAAAAAAGTTTGCACTGCTTTCAAGTTCTGTGGAAATAAGTAGCACTAACTGCTATACATACAGTGACTGCTAGCAAATAAAACACGATGCAAAACTGTGCTTTCTCTCCCCTCTCACTCACACACACACACACACTGCAAAACTGAGGTTCCACAATTTATGAATTGATGAGGAAGTAGTTGTTGCATGACCTACTTAGGAACTCAGTGACCCAAGGTGAGGTATTTAACCCTATTGGAGTCTAGATGCCAGTGAACCAGACTGTGAAGACAGAGACCTCTGGCCTTGGAGGAAATGAATTTTTGCTAGAGTCAGAGAGGACAAGACAGATAAGGAAATGACCAAGGGCAAGGGAAGAGGATTAGTCCATCAGTTGCTGTGAGAGCCAGACAAATAAACTGCTTACCTATAAGGATTAAGTTTTGTTTTGTAAGTGTTGCATATCAGTTGTTTCTCAAGGCCTCTATACTCTTAGTGGCAGCTGTGTTTTTATCCACAGCTGTCTCCCTGTGTGTGCAGGTTTAATACCTTTTACAAAAACTCTGTCCTGCTCTCACCTGATTCCAATGAGTAATACAGTACATGCATTCCCAAATTAGCTCATTATACAGTATTTACATTTTGATTTAAAAAAAATTGTCTTCTGTGTTTGATGCCAACAATTTTTTTATTTTTTTTTTCCCCACAAAACAGCTCCACTAAGCTTTGACTAGGTCTCATATTTCTCTTGTACCAGTCTCTACTTGATTAGTAGGAAGCTAGAGAGTGTAACAACTGTGCAGTGTGCAACGAATGTGTTGTAAATAACAACTAATTAGTGCTGATCGACCTGGGCAGGTTAGTCATGCAAAATCTTAACAAATCTTAGCAAACAGCAATATCTGAAGTAAGCAACTTGCGTGACAGTAATTCCCCAGTTTACTGTGGCTTGTTTGTTTGCGGGACTTGGCTGTGTGCCCAGCTCTAGTTGTTGGCCGTGACACTGTTTTCAGTGAATACACAAAGCACATTACGTAACATGTTTCACAAGACAAGGGACAGGTAAGTTCCGACAACGATCGACTCACCTTCTTCTGGTTATCGACAAGAGTATCGATGGAACACAGGCTAAACACCAGCAGAGCTCTCACAAGTTCGGAAGTGAATTTGCTCCTGTAGGCCTCCTCAGCACAATTAAACTCCAGGTCGAGCTTGGGATGTTTGCGAACTGTTGGTTCATTGATGACCGGTTTGACATCTGAACTCTTCTTACACGGGTCCTCTTCTCTTTTAAACGATGACAAAGTCGATTTACACGAAACCGGGTGGATGTTGTTTCTCAGAAACGCTCTGTGTGAGCTGTTTGTGTACCCACGAAGGACACGACCCAACCTCACCACACAGGCCATTGCGGCTCACCACCACAGGAAAGGCGCGCAGTGGCTTCCTGTCAGACCGCCGTTATTACCTGTCGGTGTTCACAGCTACACGACACTCACAACATCAAGACTTCCACTACCACCACAGTCCATGTTGTTACCACAGTCTTCCTACAGACCACGAAGTTTGTTTTGTCTCACGTTCAGATGTCGGTGCGAGGATATCAACAACTCCACGTGACCTGCACTCAGTCGCCGACTGCGCGCGCATGCAGGGAGGGGTGTGTCCGCGGCGTGCACCCTGGTTGGCCAGACATCCACGCGCGTGTCAAATGGCCTTTTGACCCTCCCCCCACCCACAACCGGTCATAGAGCTGCCGAACCATGGACGTGTAATACAAGTTCGTGGCCGAACGTTGACCCCTTGTTGACGAGGAAAAGATCCGCTGCCCGGTGTTAACGCCCCCCTCCTCCCTTTATTCTGCCCCTGACCTCCCAGCTAGATGACCGACTTCATTATCCCCCCCCCCTTTTAACGGTCTTCGCTCAAAATCCTGTGGTCGGACGCTTGGTTGTGCAGCTGCCCATCACCACAGACTTCTACTCAGCTTTGCTGTACATGACTTTGTGTCCAAAATGTACGTGAAGTGCACGCATGCATGTGACAAAGGTGGCTTTCTAGTGAGGTAGGGTAGGCCTTCCTTTCCTGTTCCTCCAAAGAGAATAGAATACACTGTAAGCAGACTGATGGAAAATCTGATTTGGCTGATGGCATGTCTTTGCAATGTCCTTTCATGGAAATATGTATATAAATAAATGGACTCATGTGCATGCACACACACACACAGACAAAATTTTAGGCATCTTCGAGATCTGCCATATTTATTTTGCTTTATACAGACAGTAAATTTTGTAAACTGTAAACCAACATTCAAATGACATAAATATAAAGAAATCTGACATAAGTAGGTCACAAGGTGAATGTTTAGATCAGTGCACCACTCATCCTACCCTAACCCCTCCGACACAGTGGCGCAATCATTTTTCCCAGTTATTATTATTTTCTTTTTTTTTTTTTGCACACATATAGTGAATGATGTAAATTGCAAAATTCAGACAATCACTGAATCGGTCTTTGTGATCTGTCCAAATGGACTAACTAAAGGTTATCTTGGTTTTAGGAAAACAATGTATGTCTGTGATGATCATAGTGATGACAAATATCTGGCAATGCTCATGGTCCATGGTCACCATAATAATAGCTCAATGAGATGTCTGATGAAACTTTTCTCTGTGGTGGCCCAGATGGTAGTTAGAGATGGCTGATGTAGAATTATTATCTCTGGGTGAAGATTGCCAGCTCAGGCACGTATCTGTAGGGTTTGTTTCGCCCAGGTCCTCTGAAAATATTGCACAGGATGTCAGTTTCTATTTGTAAAAAAATTATTTATATGTTTATATTAGAAAATGATTCCATTAGCTCATCATATGTTAGAGCAATGATTCTGGTTAGCTCATTAAAAAACCCTATCTCATAACCTGAAATTTCAAAAACATGAGAAACTTAATAAATGACATGTCAGCTTCACAACATCACTTTTTCATAACCTCAGATTTCAAGGAATGAGTTATATCAATTTTTTAGAACCAATTTGTTTACCTGCACACACGAGGGATGACCTTTTCTTTTGGAATCTCCACGGGTGCTGACACATCCACAACTTCTGTCTCCAAATAAACATCAAAGCAAACCAGCAAGCGCTGCAACTGACAGGATAAGAGCTGTTCCTGAGACTTGTCCACAGTGAGCTCAGCGTAGTGGACGTTTACCTCCTCCTCCATCTCCTGCAAAACACATGAGTATGATGCATCACTATGACACACAAATGCTAGCACAGTAGCACAAAGCTACTAACAGAGTGATGTGACAATGACAATGTACCACAATGGTATATTGTCACACAATATTACTGATACACTATTATTATGACAGCTGTTGACACTACTGGGTGATGTTACTGACAGTAATGTATCTGGAACATAGGCATGATGCCATTGTTACAGCAGTGCAAGACCAACACAAACATTGCTGTTGACAATGTGGCAGACTGCTATTGTGATGTGTCACAATGGCCCACAGTGATGAGACAATGACACAAACATTCTAACAGCCAGTCACACAGTCTTACTGATGGTGACATGGGGGGGGGGGGAATTGGTGTTTTACGCCGTGTCAGCAGCTAAGGCTATATTACGGCAAACAGCCAGCCCTGTAAACAGATGCCACGTGCAGAGAAAGATCAGCGTGCCCGAGACGAGAAATGAACTCAGGGCAGCCAACCTTCACTGTGTTGGTGACAGGCGCTAACAGCGCTAACTGTTGCGCCACCGGACCGCTCTACTGACTGATGGTGACATGTCAGTCAAACTGGCATGATGCTGCTGATACACTAACATGCCATAAATACAAGCTGCTAATACCACTGATATTTCATGACAGGCAGCTTTTGACACAGTGTTGCACGTCTCAGGTAAATGTGCTGGAGATGTACATTGTTTTGCACAGCAACATTCACCGCTGCATGCATGCACCTCTCTTTATTAAGCTGCATTGCTATAAGTATCAGCAGTATTCTCTTATATTCACTCAAGCTTGCTTTTTCTCGGGTGTTTTCACAGAAATGACAGACAGGCTGATGAAGAAAAGTTGGAAAATGTAACTCTGTGAGGGGCTTTACCTTGATGTGGATGTCATTTATTGCTGTTCTCTGTGTTTGCCATGCCACACTGGTAACAAACACAGGCGCTACCTCAGGATAGTCAACACTGACCACTACATGAGCTGATAATCTGGCTTTTGAATCAAACAAAGAAACAATTTCCACTTGTTAAGTCTTAAACAGTCAAATGTCTGCACTTTTATTTTCTTCCATATTGGTAACTTAACATCTTTATTTTCCCAGTGCTACAAAAAAATGAGCATGAGCAACAAGTGAAATACAGTTCACTTCACATCTACCAAGTGAAATACAGTCATGTAACATTTATCAAGTAAAATATAGTCACAAACATTCAACAACTACAATACAAATACTCAATAAGTGAAATACAATTCACCTGTCACAAAAATTCACAGCATGAAATAGTTTTCCTATAACATTCACCTGTCACAAATAATTGGTCTCTTGGCTCTATTGCTCATTTTTTGTGACAGGACTGTATTTCACTTGTTGACTATTTGTGACAAAACATCTTAGTTTAACACAGGTTAGGTTAGACTTCAGACTTTGTCAAACTGCATTGTCTTAGCACTTCAATGACAGAAAATGCATTACAGCCAACTCGGGTAAGATGCACATTATTTTTAAACCATACTACTCTTTTGTTGAGGTCTTTTTGAATTTTATCCATTTCTGTAATTTGAGACAAAATGAAAAAGCAGTATGGTTTAAAAATTATTGCTTTAAACTCTCTCCAACTAAAACAGGTAAAAATTCAAACCAAAAATCTACCCATAAATTACAGTTCATAAATTCGTAAGAGTAATGTTCTCAAATACGCTGGTCACAAAATAACCTCCTGGACCTGAAAACAAACAGCTGAAAGAGGGCACCAACAATGGTAATCAACACATTTGGCATCAGAGAGCAACAACCCTCCTCCCACACCTGCCCTCATCCATCCCCCTCCTCCTCCTTTTCTTTCTCCCAACATTCCTCGGTTTCCCACGTAGAAGTACACTTCCCTCTCAAACTCAACAACAATCAGGGCTTCTGCTTACGCAAAAAATTGCGTACAGTACGCATTAAAAGTTCGGAGGACCCCTTCAGTTTTCGTCAATGGGGTCCCCTTCAAATTAGGGCGAAGAACAGGGACCCCTTAAAAATCTGAAGAAGGGGTCCCTGGGACCCCAAAGAATTTAGCCTTAGCAGAAGCCCTGACTATGATAATCGTATTTGTCTTAACTGACTTTAAAAATTGAGAAAAGGTTATATAGCATTAATGTGGACTGTCCAGTAACAAAGGAGACAAAGATATTAAGTTTTGAGTAATCTGTCCATTAAAACTTCGGGTACTGTTCATACCTGATCCTCTCTCCAAGATGGCAAGAAAGTACAGGTCATTTTTATTGGCAAACCCAGCATCCAGGATGGCCTTTGCATGAGGAAGAACAGCAAAATCACTGTGAGTTACTCTCTTCCACGACATGAGCTGTGAAGTGACCTTGACGGGGAACGTTTTCAGCACAGGTCCGGAGATTGACACAATGCCCCGTTCTGTGTCCAGACCAAAAACAAACAAAAAACTTTGCATTATGTCATACTATATCTTTCAGCACATGGACCACTGTGTTCCTGCTGTGTCATTTGTCTCACTGCATAATTCAACAAATCAACCTATTGTAATACTTATAAAAATCAGTCGGTTTTGTTTTGTTTTGTTTTTTTTAATTATTCAAACGACTGCCTACATGAGAATTTAACAACATAAAGATGGACTCTCATGCCTGAAGATCTGCTTGACCCCCATGTCTGCGTATGTGGTATGTGTACACACCAAAGAGATTCTCTATTATGATGCTTGTACATTATTTCTAGTTTCTGTTTGCCGTGTGTGCATACAAGTTTTCTTTGTTTCTCTCCCTTGAAATAAACATCGCAGATCTTCTCCTCCACACTTTCTTTGTCTCCCTATCATAAAGTAAAATATCTGGTATTTTCACCTAGGGAGGCCAGTTGCTGCAGCAGGCCAAGTCGTGACTTCAGTCGCTGACGCAGCCGCTTGATGGTCTGCTGCATGTAGGTGGCACTGACAGATGTGTTTGGACGGACCTGGGCACTACAGCATGCTCCCTCAAGTTCACAGCTCTCCAAAAACTGCAGCCCACCAAGCCATTGTGCCCATATATAGGGTCGCCCCAGCTGTGCCACATACTGACTAAAGTCTCCCATGCTGAAAGAAAGTCAACCACGATATGGTTTAAAAAAAAAAAAAAAAAAAAGGTAAAGGAAATCCTGTGACTTTATGATCAAGAGGAAGTGTTAGAAACCACACTTTTGATTCATGGCTAGCTTCATGTGAGTGGAGAGTGTCCATCTTATCTCCTTTGCTGCCTTACTCCCCAACCCTCAAAGTACCCATATCACAGCTGGGGAATTTGGCTGCATCAAACAATTATCAAACTACATGCCTTCAACTTTGGATGCTATAGCTCTAACCACATGACAATAATGTTAAAGGCACATTATTACATGGATAAAATCTAAATTATTATTTTGCATTATCTCCTCTAGAAGGTTTCTGTAAAGCTACCATTATCAAGCTTAATCCTTCTCTAGCCCAATGGTTTGTAATTCTCACCCCTTTAACTCTGAACTGTGTCTATGTTTGAGGTTTTTCAAGTTCTAGCACAGAACTCATCTTTTTAAGAAATACTTTTCATAATCCTACTGACTCCTCTACTCACTTCTAATTGACCTTTGTCTATGTACTTTGTTGTCTAAGACTCCCACAGTGTACTGTCCTCCATTTGCTGCTGCTTGCAATTCTTCATTATACGATCAATTGTTTATAGTTTCATGCACAGTGCACTGCGCTCACCTCCATATGGAAAAATGGGCTCCACAAATACAATTATTATAACTAATGACTTCTCTCAACACTACTCCAAAAAATTAAATTATTAAAACTGATGATTAGAAAAGATGGATGATCCCTCTTATTCTGTTGTCTCTGTGTTGCTCACTAAAAACATCTGCCAGAGTCAGGGTCTATCATACTTAATGTAACCAGAGTTAGGGTTCTAACATACTTTTTGTAACCAGATCTCCATTCAGTGAGCATACTCACCCATAGCGCCCCAGCTCATACTGGCTGGCAGGGTTAGGAGTTGTCTCCCCATGGTCTCCAGGGTAAAGTTCATCAAGTATTGATTGTGGTGACAAAAGGTCTCTGTAAGCAAACATAAAATGTGCTTATTCAGAAAAAGAAACAACCATTATGAGTGTATCTTGAACTTCTACAAAAACCACACATCCTTCAAAGTGACCCTGACCTGCAATATCTCGCAGACGTTTAACAGATACTGTTGTTGAGTTTGAGAGAGAGAAAAGCTTCTACAAGACAATGATCTAGCACTTGAGGGTGGGAAACTGAGAAATATGGGACAGGGAGAAGAAAAGGATGTAGAGGGTGGACTAGGGGTGGTGTGAAGTTGTGGACTAGGGGGAAGTAAGGGAATTGACTAAGGGAGGCATGGGTGATGGATTAAGGGAGATATGAGGGGATGGACTAAGGGAGATGAGATTGCTGTGGTATTTCTGGAATTTGGATGGTCTGCCACCATTTTTACACTTCAAGACAGTACTATGTATCACACACAATGCTAGGTTTATACTAATATATCACCAGGTGACACATCCATTCGCTCTCTTGCACATAATTCTATTTTTGGCTTGTACCATAGCTCTTGTCTGATACTAGTTCTGACAATGATATTCATAAGCCTGCATGTGTGTTTGAGATAACACTAATCCTCAAAAGCCTGCACATATATCTGAAGTAACTGGCCACTAACTTTCAAACCCCTACAAATATTCGACTTTTAGACTTCAGTTATTATTTATGACACATTAAACAAAGTCATGAGAAAAGCTAAAAATAAAAACATAAACTGGTTTTAAGTACAAATGCCTGACCCTCCAGTGATACAGCTTGTCACAACATCTTTGCTGGGAAGGACGTTGACCCCAACTGTAATGATGTTGAGTGCTGGGAGGTAGCTCAATGTCAGATGTAAAGTGCTGCCCTCTGCAGAAGAAAAAGATAAACAATAAACACTAATAATAATAAAAATCATTCCTTATAAAAGGCATTTCTTCCCTAGAGAAGATCTCAGTGACATGTAAATATATATGTATACAAAGCTTATAGTGTACAATACACCTAAAGCTTGACACAAATGTAACACAACAGTATGTCATATCATCAAGATCCACAAATTAGGTTTACAGAACAGACCCTTTGTTCTCACCCACTTTTATTTAAAGTCTACATAAGAATCCACATAAGGTTAAGCTATAATATACTAGCAAATTAGCAATGCCAGTCACATAAAAGATATACCAGATTGACATGACAATTTATTTATAGAAAAGATTTACGAGCTGCAAACCATAAACCATAATTGTGTGTGACATAAACAATGAGCCTTATAGTCAGTAGATACTATACTGTCAGCAAACACAAATACTAGCTAACATCAAAAACTGCGAGACCACACAGCACTCATTCTGTCTCTCACACACAAGCACAAGAGCATGATTTACCTTTGCCAGAGATTTCCATGGTAACAGACAGTGGGTGCTTGCAAATGACTTTCTGTTTCTTGTCACACAAACGAGCCTCTACTGTTTTACGCCTACGTTTCTGTTAAGAATTAATAATAAAAAAGGCACTAAAACAATCTGTTCTGAGTTTGAGTTATGGTTAAATTATACATCTGTTTTGTCTCTGCATAACTGGTCACATTGGGAAAAAGGTGGACTGAAGAACAAAAATCAACAAAATAAAACTATCTTCAGCCACTGCAATTAGTTCATGGCAACTCACAGAGTTTCTTTTCTCCTGATCTTGGTCATCCTGGTCACTGTCACTGTCATCATCTGCACAGACAGGCTCACAGTATACAGGAAAGTTCAGAATAGACACAGGCTCACAAACAGGTTCATGGTACACAGGCAGGCTCACAGTACACAGGAGTTTAGAATACACAAAGGCTCACTATATCGTCTAATAGTACACAGGTGAGCTCAGTATACATACAGGCTCACAGTACACATGACACAAAGGTTTACAAGTCATAAATATGCTATACTTGTCGTTAAAATATTGAAGGTGTGACAAGAAGTTGTTGTCAGTTGATGAGCCTTGCTTGGTGCTGAATCATATGAGAATGTGAAGCCTACTGAGAGTTCTGTCCCTTTGCCTAAAAGGCCGAGGGGATTGGCTCTTGATGATTTTGTTTCTGTGTTGTGGTCGTGTTTCGATTTGGATAAAAGTGTTGGACCTTCATGATTACATGTGCTTCTGCTGCATTTTCTCCCCTATTTTGTTTTGGAGCTGGATGGTACATACTGTTATTCTGACGTGCAAACTGTTTGGATCTATCTGTGGATTCCACTCTGCTGTGCTTCACTCGCTTTGGCAGCAACCTTCAGTTGCAGTGCATAAACTGAAGTGACGATCATCTTTCTGCAGCTTCATATAACACTTCTACTTATTCTCTAGATTTTTCCATATATTTTCAGTATTCTCCTGACATCACTAACCCTTGTTCCAAGAAACTCAAAGGAGATGACCTGTTTGATAGACTGATGGTAAAAGGCAGACATGGAACATTCTTTCACCTAAAATCAATTACCAGTTCCTTCTTTTAAATATACATATTTAGATCAGCGTCCCTACATTTGCCTAGATTTATGTTTACCTATAAAAAAAACAAGGAAAAAAGGGCGTGTTGCGTCAACCTTGCCTTAAAGTTACTAGCAAAAAAGATGTTTTACAAAAAATAAACTACTTACCTGGTTCAGGTATCTCTAGGGACAGAGATTTGGCAGCATTGACATCCCCCTCCACATTAACCCTCAGGTATTTATCTGTTGAACAAAATGTCATTCCTACTGTCATTCTTGATGAATTGTCATTCTTTCAAGAGGTGATAGTGAAATATTCCCCATGCTATGTTATAGTTTATATTTTTGTTTTCAGCCAATCTGTTTTCAGGATCCCACTTTTCCCCTCCTATAATCCACAGCGTTTGAGAGCATACTAGCATTTTGTCTTCACTGCTAAAATGTTGCTGTCTGTAGCAAGAATATCTTAAGGCAGAATGCGGAGTCTTAAGTCATAGGTCTTTTATGATTTATACACAAACATCATCTTTAAAGGCCGAAGTCTCCTGTCAGGGCAAAATGGAATGGTATCGCCTGAGCAAGGGAAGGTAGGAGAACACGCGGTGCAGACTGCTAGCGGCAAATCGTCTCCACTTACTACCCGGACAAAAGGCGGGGTGGACATCATAGGCAGTTCCGACTAGCCTGGCAATAAAACGTCTTCCTCACCGGACCAGTACTTGCTGTAGGGTCTGAGCGCTGAGGTGAAAAGACTTCTATCTGAACATACCGTCACAGGTACTAACCTAGCAATACAATGCAATACAGCCATGTGCTTGCTGTTGGCTTTTAGAAAGCTGAAGTGAAACGGTTTCCTACTGAACATACTGTCAGGGTTAGGACTCAATGTATTCTCCACCAACAAACAAAACTAGAATATATAAAGGAGAGAAGAATGAACAGCGCAAATGACACAAACATAAAAACAACTGAATTTTCAAACTTTATTTTTATTGCTCTTTTGTCTTTCTCTATATCTTTTATCTTTCTTTCCTCATAAGCGGGGATATCAATATTCAGAAGGTAGTCCGTGTTTACATGTACGGTCTATGTGTGCATTCCACCCAAGTTTTGAGTGCGACGTGCATGTATGCTAGTGTTCACACTGTAGTATTATTATTTTATTTTCCAGTTATGTATGCTTTGTTTCTTACGTTGAATCTGGAAAAAGACAGTCGTGTCCATCTCATGAATTCGATGTCCTTTCTACTATACCATTTTCTTATCACACTCCGCACTTCCGTGGCAGCTACTCTACAGCAAGTACTAGTCGGCTGAGATAGACGTTTTATTGCCAGGGCAGTCGGCGGTGTTTGTGTACCTCTAGCCTGCCCACCTGTCGATGTAGTAACTGAGGCGCAAGTGACCCCTGGCTGTCGGCACTGCGTGTACTCCTACCTTCCCTAGTACCATTTTAAAAAACGCCCACCAGGACTTCAGCCTTTAAGGTGCTTTTTCAGTCTATTAAAAAAATTGTCCCCCACAACAAGTATGGAGATGAATCCTATGGGTATGATGCCATTATCTATCTGCTCACCACATGCCTGCTGGTATGCACTTCCCTGCATGTAGAGGACATATAGAGGCAGAGGCAAGTGTCGAGCCGTCTGGTGCTGTTCCCGTACTTCATCATATGGCATCTTGAGGTAATTCTGTACTGGCTTTGTGGCCTGTATTCCACATAAACTTTATCTATCAACAGTTACTAATAATTTGCTCTTTATCGCACACTTTGTACCGTCCTAGAGAGGTGATTCTTGTTCGCACCATCACTACCTGTAAGTTTACATTCCTCTTTAGCATCTTTGATCTCAACACTAAATTTTATTTTATGTTTTGTCTTCATGCTTCGTTCTGTTAATTATTCATCTAAGAAAATCAATTTTGTAACAAAAATGCATAGCTGGCCAAGCATTACTGTCTGTAATTATATCAAACAGTAGATAAATAGGATGATATTCTTGGCCATTCTGATAATATCTAGGTGATGCCTGATTCATTTAGCTAGTCGTGTGTATGTTATTCCCACAGACTTAAGGTCAGGGGCACCTCAGGAAAATAACGGTTTTGGGGTGTTGTGGTCAAATTCAAGATAACACCGCATTTGCATACTTTGACATATAATAAAACAGATTCCAGGGTGTTTTGTTGAAAAATGTATGTTTTGATGCTGCATAAAAAAAAATTTCACACATATGAAGGGAGAGAATTAACAACCACACAGACCTCCAAGATGGAAATAAGCTTAGGCTGAAGAGTGTCAAGATAGTCTTCCTTGCTGCGGATTTCTTGGCTTATCTTCTCTTTGCACAACTGAGCCTCCTGCAGCTTGCCAGCAAGTCTGTAAGGTGTAAATACAAATGCAGCTCATATGCAGACATAAATATTAGCTTTAATATTAAAAAACGGATTAAAAGATTTTTATTTTAAAACTACATAACCATTAAATATGGGCTCAAAGTGCTTTACTAAAAAGAAAAACACGCAAACATAATAAAAATGGATGCTGGTCTCAAAAACTGTCAGAAGGTTACACCATTCTGATCCAAAAAGGGACACAAACAAAAGATATTACTTCTCAAACAAATATCTGTTAGGAAAATTAGGAAATCACTTTTAATGCTAAAGAAGGCACATAACTGTTACCACTTACTCCTTTCTCTGCTCAAGCTCCCATTCCAGGCGTGCCAGTGTCAGCTGATGAGGGTCTTCCTTGGTGATCTTCTGAAACAAAAAATATTTTAAATTTAAAGTTCTTCAACAAAGCTCCCAAGGATGCTCTGCTCTGCACAATCATGTGCTGCTTATCACCTCTCCTTTACAGACCTTACTTGACCTCTACCCTTTACCCCTCAACACAGATATTCCTTGCAGCTGTCACTTCTTTCATGGCCACCTCTTAACAAGTGACCACTGTGACCCTTTCTGCAAAAGCTCTATAAAGACTATTCTCAGCTTTGAAAGTTAATCCAGATTATTCACATACTGAAGCCTGTACACAGGACAAGTGATTAAATTATCTAAAAACTAAGTCAGACAGCATCTCTTAAAGGTAGCATGTTAATCTATAAAATCCATTTCTGCCGGACAACTAACATTTGATTAGATACTGTATGTCAGATATGCAACAGCGAGACTGATTAGCACTGTTTTGTTAGCAGAAATAGTACAAGAGTCCATCTCACCGGCCGTGAAATGCGTTCAGGTGCATCACGGTAGAACTCATCAACAGTCACAAGTTCCACTTCTTCATCTTTAGATCTGAAACAGTAGTCAATTGATTGTAAAATGTATCCATAAGATACCACTAGCCACAGAAAGCACAACTTACAAAAAAAACATCATTCACAGGAAAGCAGGTCTTTCAGAAATGCAAAAAGAGCTTTTTGGAAAGTATTAATATATCTGTTTACATAAATGAAATTGATTAATTTAATATCCTTTTTTATACATAGTGCATGCCAGTGTTCATTCATCCTTTCAAATCTATTGACGTTTTAGATACAAAGCACATGCAAATACTTTTTAGAAATGAACTAGTAAGCATTAAGGTGTCATCACATTAATCCTTTGTTACAAGAAACGTCACAAAAACTTCAGTTTATAAATGATAATACATACTTGCAACAGCCCAACCTTAGTATCTATGAGAGAAAAACGTAACATACTTGAACTCTAGACACTTTGTGATTTCCTTCTGTAAGTGCATCGTCTCATACAGCAAGTTCTGCAGCTGAAGGTGATACTTCTCAATCTGTTGTTTAGCCTAGAAGTACATTAAATTATCCAGATTGATTACACCTGACTGCAGTTAAATCACATACAGGATCTCTTCTACACAGCAGTTCAACCACATTACACAGGTCCTCTCATACCCAGCAATAGATTAGGCTAAAAGTCAGCAATCAGTCTGAATGAAGATCAAAACATTCTAACAGAGGGATTGGGTGGCGCAGTGGCTAAAGTGTTTGTCACCACCACAGTGAGAATTAGGTGTAATGGGTTTATATCTCAGCTCCAGTTTACTCCTCTCTGGATATGACACCTGTTTACAGGGCCAACTGTTTGTGGTTTTCTCTGGGTACTCTGGTTTTCTCCACCCTGTGTGTATTGTGTATACAGAAAGTGACCTGCACACATTTATACATACAATCCCATAAACACACATAACTGTACAGCAAGAACACATACCCAGCAAGCGACATAAAATCCTTAACCTCAACACATATAACCATAGAGAGAAAACACAGAGACACATACAACCCCTACCAGCACACACACACAACTGTAGAGAACACACATAGAAAGTGAAATCCATACAATCTCACATACACACATATAGCAAGAGAGAGAGAACAAATACATAGAAAGTGATATGCATATATACAATCCCCCCCTCAACACACACACAAACACATGCATTAACACACATACTAACAACCACAGAGAGAACACATACATATGTTGCATAAAACTAGCAAGTGGAGGGTGATTTAAGGACAAGCCAGAAGAAAGAAATACATGTTTGGTCAAGATATGAAACTACCAAAAAGCACAGGTAGGTGATTTCTCAGTGCAGTAGGCGGCAAATTCCCAATACTCAGAGCAACGAATCTATAGGATCACTTTCCAAAATCTCCACAATTCAGCTGTCCCCTCCTGACTGGTCAGATCTGACCAATAAACAGGGAAAACACAAATTTGACCAACTCAACACTGCCCCCTCTCTGCTCTTGCCAGTCTGTGAGCTTTCTCACACCAGTTTTTCACCAGGCTTTATGCAGTTAAGATGTGTGTCAGCTACCTTGTTTCTGCGGTCTCATGGATAAGCTGTGCATGGTCTGTGAAGTGTGGTGAAGTCTCCTGCTATCTAAAATGTTCGCTGGACTGACTGCTTGTCCTGCTCTGCAATTTACCTTGTGAAGTTTGCTACTCATTAGCTGAGGACAGATGGGTGCAGGTAGATGAACAGTGGTGGAAAAGTAAATGCCTTGGCCTTTTAAATTCTCTTTATCTTTAGAGTGAAACAGTTGTGGATAGCTGGAATTTAGGTAGTTAGATGGGATAACTCCATATAGTCATGTCATCTGGCACAGTACAAAGAAGAAACGACAGCAGGCAAGGACAGCAATCTTAAACAGCATGATATTAATAATGTACTGGAAGATAGTGGAGTTCTTTGACTAAGTGCAATATCCAGCCAGGATATCCCTACAGAGGTTTTGGAGAGGTTGCACGGCAGACAAATAAGAATAAATACAGGAAATTCTCTAAAGTTTCAAAGAGGTTGCACATCAAACTGAGCCGACATTAGTGTGTATGGAGAGAGTTTGGTCAATATAAATAAGTCCAAAATATTATTTCTTATCTGTATGTAAAATGTGGGGAGGGGGGGAATCTGAAATGGTGTCACATAATCATAAGACTATCTTAACAAAGCTATCAAGCTGGAAGCTCTAGCAACTCATTAACTGCAGCAAGTCTAAAATTCCTGACAAAAATTGACAGTTATCTATCCAACAAGAATAGCTAACAGGTTAGCATTTCTTAAAATACCAATAGCATCATCTCCTGCCTTCTCATTAAAAGATCTCAAAGGATAAGATAGAACACACACTTTAACAAAATGATGCATATCTAGTCTTAAGCTGACAGTTAACAGAGCAAGGTATTGCCTTTTTTTCCTTCAGTTGGACCTCATCATGTGAAAAACTTTTACCTCATTAGTTGCTTCTCTAGCTCTTCGGCATCGGAAATGGGCAAGACGGTTCAGTTTTTTCAACATCACAAACTGCAGTGACACATCTATTTTCTTTGCCTCCAAATCTTCAGCACCCTACCAAAACATTTGATATAATAATAATAATAAAAATAATAATGACCACTTATAACGTACGTATTCAATAGGTTTATTATCTACATAAAAAATATTTTGCTCATTATCATTACTAAGAGTTTATGGAGAAAGCTTCACCCTGGAAAACTGGGTCAGTTTAATGCTACTTTTAAATCTACATAATGCAAAAATCTCAGCACACACACACACACAAAAGAATCTGAATTAACTGAAAAAAGAAATACTTTTTTTCAGCTGCAACACTTACTGCTTTTTGCTTCTTCATGCCTTGGATAAACTTCATGTTGTCACGAATGGAACTGCAGGCTGATTTAAACAGTTGTACATCTTGCTCTGCATCTCTCGCCTCTGCCTCTTCCTCCTCAGCATGAAACAGCAGGCTCTCATGGTCCTGTGGCCCAAAGACACACTTTCAAAAACTAAAATCTTTTATGAACAATGGGACTAATATTCTATAAAAATTCTATACTTCCAACAAACAATATGGTCAAAATATTTGATTGCCACTTTCTGGAAGTATATAGAACTTTTGTGGCATTTGTATTGCACACAGGGTTGATGACTATCAGGAGGAAAAAAGTAAATAAAAAAATAATTTTCAATCTTTACTTCTCAGCAAAACAAAAGCTAACTTAAGTCAAATACCAAAATTTATTATGAATAATAATATTTTAGTATCCTAAATCAGTCACCATTAGAGTGAAAAACAAGATGAGCTAGCAGAGATGAGCAGCAAAAATGGCTAATAAAAATATATGAATAAGAAACACAATCTCTCCTTAACATAAAACTGCTAAGTTCAAAAACCATTGTCGAAATTTTACAGGAGAGGTGGTAAAGCCAACTGGGCTATGATTGTGTAATGTACACGTTAACACGTAGGCAATCTTACTGCTGCCGCATGCAAAGATGTTCTTTAAAGTATGTGTAGTCATTACTAGTAAAGATTTTCCAATCTATTTAATTTAGATTAAAAGGTTACAATGATAATAAGTATATTGCTACTGATAAGTGAACTTTTATAGCTTGATACTCCAGCCAAAAGTAGGCTTACTGTGTTTTACAAAAAGTCATTTTCACAAAAAACTCCCATTAACAACTTCAAAACCTTCCCCTGCCCCACAAAAATAATTGAAGTCCAAGTTAAAAATGTGAACAAAGTGCTGATTTAGAGGCCATATCATAAAACTTTTGGGAATGGGTGACGCTTCTGTTCACTGCATTAATTAGACCTCGCCTAAAATATGCACATCTGTACTTCTGTAGCTCTTGTGTGTTGAGAGAGATAAAAGACTAAGTAAATGTGACATGATTGATGACAATACTTATTCCCACTGCATTGCAAACTGATTGTGGCTAGTTCCTATAAAAACCTTTGTTTTCTTTTTATTACAAACTCCTTCTGCAAAAGTTTTAGTGAAAAACATATGCCCTGAATGAACTGTGTATCGCAATAGATCATTATATGTCCCGTCACTAACGTCAGAAAAGACTCATACTACAAAAATAATAATAAATAGATCTAAATGTATTATTTTTTGCCATTTATAATACTAATAAACTGTACTGTTACATAATAGATTATGACACGGTTAGCATATATATTTAAGAGGTTGCTTTACCCCTTACCGCGCTCCTACTAATTAGCAAGATCAAGTGCAATGTTTCTCATAACAGTTAGTTAAGGCGTAAAAACAAACCTTCGAAGATGCACCATCTTGTATTTTAGTTTTTTTGGTTTCTATCACCGAGTCAGGTTTCAAAATTCGCTTCTTTTTCTTGTCGGCGTTGGCGTCCCTCGACATCTCGGCAGCCGTCCACGAACGACGAACTTTAATGTTCTTGTGCGACAGGAGAGCTAACAGGGGAGATAAGTCAGGCGATCTCGTGCACAACTGTCAAAACGACTGGTGACCCTTACTAGTCTTTTATGTACAGTGTGTTCATGTTATTCGTTAGGCGCTTCACAAAAACTCATCAAAGTCTGGTCAGAATCTAGGGGACCGAACTATTTCTGTTTTCAAAGGCCAAACTTTTAACGTCTCGCAGAGAGAATGGGTCTGACTTTTGGGGGAGAGATGTGGGGATAGTCGAGAAGCCATAGGTGATAATAGGTGCATAGGTGCATAATCTCTCGTGACCGTATGAACACTATCATACCACGAACTTGTATTAACACGTCCGTGATCATACTGGGAAATCGTAGCCATGCATACACGTATAGATGATACCGGACTGGGAAATGTACGATCATGATCATGCACATATTTCTAGATAATAGGAGATAAGGAGCACTGCATTTCCCTGTCACCAGCAAGCTCGATCGAACTATATGTTTTGATCCAACCGGCTTGACAAAATGTCTGTCATACATATACATAATGTGCAGCACACGCACACGCACACAAAAGCTGCCTACACAAAAAAGGACACATGCACACAAGGGTGGGAGGTGTGAAAGAAAATGGGGAAAGCTACCATATTTTTCAAGTATTCCAAGACCAGACATTAAAGATGTGCCGGGGTTCTTTTTATATATATATCAGCTGTAAGAATTCTTTATTTGCACCTTTGGCTGTCAGCCTACTTTACTGAAAAACGTGGTCGAGCCCACTAATCAAGAACTGAAGAAGATATTGACTGCATTAAACGGAGAACACTTGATCTGACAGCGATCGACATCCTACAACCAACCTCACCACTCAACCTTGTGTTGCTTTAATAATTTATTTAATGGTAGGAATGTCTGCTGTGAAGGGTGATGTGAATATGGGGGAACCCCTCCCGATTTTGTTGAATTCTTTTTAGTCTGTCACAGTTTCAGGTCTTAGTGATTTTTCATATTAAACACTCTGGACCAAAAGGAAATTTTCCACTACAATATTTGTGCATACCTGCAGCAAACTTGGTGTAGGAGAAACCAGTGACAATGACTAAAGCCTCTAGAGTTAGCACAGAACTACAACCTCCCCTTGCCACTATAGCCAACCCCCTCCATCCACAAAAGGGTTCAAGGATGGCAACTTTGCATCCTCCAGATGGCTCGGTCCATAAACAGGTCAACTACATCTTATCCCAAGATATTTCAAATACAAAGGGGTGGTAGGGAGGCAGAAGAAATAGCAACCCTGAATCACAAATGAGTGATGTTCTAAATCTGTGAGCAGCGGGCCTTCAAGAATACATGTAAAAGGTACAGCCTTCAAACAGTAAGCATTAAACTCATTTAAAAACATTCTCTCCTTTAGTAATACCAGTCCACTTCTTTAATAAACTTTCTTGAGCTGCTTCCTGCCTGACCCCTTTCCTTCCTCAAACATTTGTACTTAGGAACTGCATGGGTTGGCAACATGGTCCCTAACAATGATAAATTCTGGCAGCTGACACATTTTGTTGATGACACCCTGTAAACGAATTGATTCTTGATATGTGTGTTCTGTAGATATGAACCAGACATACACCACCACCACCACCGCGCACCTAATACCACCTGCCATTCCCGCGCTCAGTGCTATACTCATCTACCAGCTCATGGCCGTCGCACAGTACCTTTCAAAAGGCCAACTTTTGAAACCTTTCCCAAATGACCGTGGTCATCATGGTCTGGTAATATTATCTGGCAGGTGGTATTAGGTGCACCACCACCACCACCACCACCACCACCTCCATCATCATCATCAGCCTTTGTCTCATTTCTCAAGCACTGCAAGAGAAAGGATGTAATGCGATTTTAGCTTGTTTTTTTTTTTTTTCTTTTCTTCTTTGTTCGAAAAGTGTATTGCAGTCACACAGGCTGTAACAGAAATTACATAGAGTATGCAAGCATTTAAGAGTTCTCTCCCATGATCTCATATGCACTGCAGCAAAAGGAAGATAAACAGCAGACACCAGGTGACTACAGGCCCACATATAAACCTGACCCTTCCAATGTACACATACACAGATAAATCACACAACTTCACCAATAGATTAAAACCTCCTTCCCTTAATTTGAATGAATCAAGATTAACAACAAAATGTTTTTCTCTGTGACTTTGTACTTAGCAGCTACATTTTTGTCTTGCTGCATAGTTTTATTAAATAATATTTAAGAGTCTATGAAAAATGAGCTTATTTATAAATATATCTCAATACATGTTTCTTATAGTCATGTAAAGTCCTCTTAATTAAACAACCATCAAAACATTTAAATCACAATCTGCATAATTTATTTAAACAAATAATGAAGAAACTATTCCAGGAGGAGAATAAACATTGATGCTGCCATATATATATCCCTAAGTTTCTAGATACGCTTATTGATGGCATATATATATGCCTACCCATTATATACACTCATTCTCAACAACTTAGCTTTTGCATCATGCATTCTCAACTTCCTTTTTTAACCCTGCATTATTGACATTTGAGCTATTCCACATTCTCAGTTAATAAAAGTCAGCTCCCAGATAAAAAAAAAAAAGAAATATTAAGACTATATTTTAGCAAGCAAAATTTAGTCTTTAAAGAAATCCATTTCTTCATGCCGACGTATGCCTGGCCCACTTCGTGGCTTGAAGACTAGCTGACCAAGTTTGTCTCCATACAGTTTTCCCAGAATCAGTGTGATGCTGGAGAGATCAAACCTGTGACACTGCCCCACCTTCCTCTCTTTGTGAGGACAATTACGCACAGAGTTTCCATCCACGGGACACATGCAGGATTTATTCAGAGCGCAGGCCACCCATGGATCTAAGACAACCTGCACATACAAAAAATAAATAAATAAAAAGCCAGTTATCTTCCTCTAACAGCAGTGAATTCAAGCTATTATGACAGCAGTATACATGTATTAAAGTGACCCCTTAAGAAATATGTGGGATAAACACATATGTAATTACAATATGTAACATGCTTAACAGCAGAGGATGACAACAAAGATTGGTGTGAAATCTTTTGCTTTTAGGGTATAGATACCATGACGACAAAAAAAGGACACATTAACATGCACGTTATTTAAAACATGAACATGATTGGCATGCACTGACAATATGCACATGCATATGTACAAACACACATATACAAGATGCAATTGTCCTCCTGACAGCTATGTGACTTTTTCCCTCCCAACACTTGACTAGAAGACGGCTCCTCTTTGTGCCTTTTGTCTTTGCCTGCATATTTGAATCAATTTTGTTTTTTGTTGGTTCTATAGCCTGAATGCTGTGTTTAACTGTCTTAGAGTGGGTTTTTTTTCTGACTGCACCAGATTGTTATCCCCCAGTCTGCTGATCCTTATTTACTTTTGAGCATAGCTGTTTTTTTTACACTCTTTTTTATACCGTCATGTCTTAAGTGATTTTAGTGGAAAAAGCAATCATATTACTTCATCATACACTTAGTAAAATTAGAGACTATTGGTCTCTGCAGTTGCTCTTTAAAAATTATTATCATTATTGATAAGATATAATGTTTTTACCCCTCAGGGCAATTAGCAGAAGCTCTATAAGAAAGCAATGGTTGAAACAAAAAGATTCATACAAGAAAACATTCAAAAGATACATGTCCTAAACAACAAAGGGCAGCCTTATTCTGTGTCCTGCATGAAAACACAGAATCAGTGGTCCAACATAAGCTGATGGTACTCCTGATAGGATATGACTATCATCATGTAGCATTGCACAAACTTAAAAATATCTGCCTGTTACACAGGTAAGTGTGGGAGGTCACAATAAACTTAAAGCAGGTGGATACAACACGATGTAAGCTGCTCTTATCCTTCACTGATACTAATATAAATAAGGACAGCACATTCTCTACAGCAGATTTATAAAATATACAAATATATAATAAAATATACAAATACAAAATAGTTGAAGAAGTTTGAATGCTGACTAATATTACTGTTATTTTTTATTATTACTTGCCTTGTCAATAAATGTTTCATTGTGGAAAACACTGAAGCCAGCCAAGAGTTCAGGAAACTGTGCGTACATACAAGGCAAGTCACCATAGAAGGTGAACATAGACTCAAGAGTATGGTTAGGTATGGAGTCAGGGTTGAACATGAACTGCATTCCCCACTTCTGGACAGGAACAACAAACTTGTCCATGTCCGTTGCCTTGAAGCGGATAGATGTGTCCATGTAGATGAGCACCTCAGACTTCTTCAGTAAGGCCTGATGACCATCATTTTATAAAATTGCTTTTACAAGTGTCTGCTGAGGACATGGAAGAATATTTGTAACTTATTCTACTATACTGCTATATAAACATATAACAGAAATGATGAAAGGAAGACTAAACTTTTACACTGAAGATAAAAAGCAGCACTTGTTGGAGCTTTCAATATGTATCCACACACTGCCTTTAAGAAATATCACTTTCACATATGCATATGGAATTTTTATCTTGTTCTGCTATAAATTTATCCTGTTTTACTATTAGCACATGGCACATTTATTTTTCTCCAAATCTCACACTGATAATTCTCATGAAATACACGCATATATGCAGACACTACGATTACATTTACCATTCTCATGTGTGCACATAATATCATCTCTGCACAATGTTATTAACACTTCTTCAACTCACTTTGATAATCAATGTTTTCCACGCGTAACAGTTGGGGATACGCACATGTCTAGGGAACGCTTCGAAGGAAATGCTTTTGACAGTGCAGTTACAATTTTTAACAACCTGAAGCATAAGATATTAAATATTATTGACATAAGATTTAAAGCAGAAAAACAAATGCATACAAATGTATTTGTCATCAAACCAAGAAATGGGTCACATCTCCAAACGTACAAATCTAATGATGAAGCATTTTTTCAAAATTATATCTCAGTAACTAAACCATAGTTAAATGCAAATCATTTTCTAAGCAGAACATTTCCTAAAATATGATACAAGAATCTGCACAGAATGTATCAGGTACATTAACGTCTGAAACAAGATCTTGCATCTTATTACATGACAAACACAGTCCTTGTCAGGACAAAGATACCCATCAACAACAAAAGTCACGCACACTCTCCCCTCTGGGGTAACCCAAAGCATCAGAGACATAAGTCACATTTCCTGGTGTGACCTAAGGCATCAGGTCACATGTCACATAATCCTCCATGTGAAACATGTCACATAATCCTCCATGTGACCCAAGCCATTAATAATGCTGGGAAGATGGTCTTAGCAAGCTTACCAGGTCTGCAAACACTATATTCACTTTTATTTCCACTACCACCTTAAGTCTTACTAAGATTCAGACTAGTTTTCATTTCTTGAAACAGCTTCACATTAAACTGTATTTGCCCTGGCAGATAAATAAAGCTGTTCAGTATAAATGACCAGTGTTAGATTTATATATACTCCATGCCAAATGCAGCTAGCACAAAGAATAAATTAAGCTGAAAATATTCAAAGAGTAAGATATATTACTTGACAATATCACTGGTCACCCATGACATGCAAAGCTTTCTCTACAGGATACTTGTATACATGCAGATACTACCTCCCCTCCAACCCCTTATCCCTAGAACTGCTCACACAACTCCTCACCCTGCTTCTCTGTCCGGTACTCAAGCCAATGTCAAAGTAGATGAAAGCGTAGGAAGAGGGATGGAGGTGATTGAAAACAAAATTCTTCAAGTTATACACCAAAGCTTGGAACTCCTTGTAATGATTGGAGGATGCAGCAGTCACAAACAAGAATTTCCTCTCTGGCACACCATCTGCAATGGCAGCTATTGCACGATGCTGCTTAGAGGTTAACTGAAATGGAGGAGACATCAGTTCACGGATGCGGACTTTAGTAGATGCACTGAAATTTCTAGGGCAGGAAGTATCCACACAAGTGCCCCCTAAAACAGAAACAGTGTATTGTGTGAGACACAATCATAGGTTTGTTTTATTAGATAAATTTTATAGAAAGATCTATATAATAAGAGCTTTCTAGAAGACAGCTTATTGCTTTTAAAAACTTACAATTTTATCTTCTTAAACAATATATCTATATTATGCTCCATGGACAACAATTGATGTTGGTAACACCTCAACATAAAAATCGCATGTCCACAACTGTACAAGACTAAATTTCATACAACACATAGCAATACAATAGTAAACAGCAAATAAACTCCAATAAACTGCTAAAATATATTAACATAGAGGAACAGGAATGACAAAAAAAATCCAAAGATGACTGAACAGGGATTAGAAACTGGGCAAATAAGCCCAAGATAAAGCTGCAGGAAGCCACAGAAATTGATATTATTAATATTTTACCATGGGTCCTATAAAAAAAAATTACTCACGGACATTGCCCATGGAGGCAAGAAGTGAACATGTTCTGTTACCTACAACTCCTGCTGTTATATCCCCTTCTGTAGACATATACATCAACACACACACAGAGACACACACACACAATCATGAGCAAGTATATTCTTATAATTTATTTTACAAATTCAATAAAAAATGCAGTATAACAAATGACTATTACATGCAGAAGAACACAACAGAGAACTTACGTGTAACTTTTGCCTCCAGAATGTCTGCAAAGATCTCTATTTCTCTATCAGATGTTAGAACTTTCTCTTCATCTGGATGATCTGCAATTTCTTCATCTCCACTCCTCTCAAGAGTTCTGTGTGTACGATTGTCAGGAAGACCAACCTGTGCCTCTGGGTGCACTTCATTTACCAACTTGACGAGGTCTTGACAAAGAAACAAACATATGTTGAAACACTACCTTCATAAACACATATGAAAACACTACCTTCAAAAACAAATGTTAAAACACTACTTTCGCAAGAATACATCAAAACACTACCTTCACACAAACATATCAAAATGCTGTCTTTGAAAACTGAAAAAAAAACACTAGTCTCTGTTTTTGGACACTAAAATTCAATAACAGGTATAACAGAGAAACTGAATTACACTCACAGTATAATAGTTCATATATATATATATGTTTGGTTACATTAAATTAAATTTGTTGCATGTTTTCTTGTTTTTAAGCGAAGGAAAATCTCTGTTCTGTAAGACTGTGCTGCTGCATGTCATTAATGACGGTGTCTAGTAAGACTGCTGTTGACTATCATTAATAACATTATCTAATGAGACTGTGCTACACTTCTTCACTCCCATTTTTGTGACACACTAGTTGTGACAAGGGCTATCAATCATATCTAACCATTTGAGCCAAATCTGCTTTTTCCATTCAATGCACTCAGCCTGAGTAGTGGACAGGTCTATATTTACCGAAGTCAAGCTGGCCTGAGTAGACCTCTGTCAACATTCCTGAATCTGACATCAACTGATTTTCCTGTCTCGGATGTTGGGACTGCTGCAGGACCATCAACACCATCCCCAAGATCAGCAGACTGCTTAGGTAGGGAAGCTTTATCATCATGGAACCTAAGTAAATATCTTTAAGTATAAGTAATTTATACATTTATATATTATTTAAACATTTCAATCCAGCATGAGTGCTAAACAATGACTATTACTGTAAAATTAATATTCTATGCTATATATTGGAATATTTGCCTCATTAGAAGCTAAACTGTCTGCTAAATAAGCCTTTTTTAGAAATGGGTATATGCATCAACAGTAAAAATCTGTCATTAAATTTATGTTACATAAAGTGGGATCGAGATATGAGTTGAACATATATGGAACTAAGTATAGTGATAGACTTTTGTCGAGTTTAAGTGATCAAGGAGGCAACTTTTTTTTTTCAAGACACAAAGACAAGTATTATTTCATTTTTACACCCAGCAATAGTGCTAGTAAATAAATGATCTACATAAACTCCAACAATCGTCAATAACTTGAACTTACAATAACCGAAAATATATTTAATTCTTGGCAGTCTATTTAACTGTTCTTGGATCCCTTTACCATTTTTATAAAAACTGATACTGTATCTTGGCTTACAATAAATGATGTCAGTAGAATATTAAATGAACTAACTTTAAAATAAAACTTCAATTTGACTCTAAGAATGAACATCACCTACCTGCCATCATATACTACACATAGTCAACTGCTTGCTATACGATTCCCAACCACCATAAAAAGGTGGAAAGTTTTGATGATACCGCAGTAGGTGAATCACATGTCTTTAAATCTACTCATTTAAAAAATATAAAACGAACATGGAGCAGTTTACACTTCCCCAGTTGGTAGTCAAGCGTGTCACGACTGGAGCACCTATATAGTCTCACCACGCCCTGCAGGTACATGCGCCTACATTACTTAGTTTACTGAAACTTACAGCTTGTCATAAGCAGCTGTTATCTTAAAAATTGGCAATAATTTCAAATCATTTTATATAAGTATCGCAAAGTCAAAGTTTCTCACGTTAAAAATATTCTTAAAAGTAGTTGTTATTATTATTGTGAACTAATCACGGTTAATTAACGTGGCTAGCCAAGACTCGGCCTACAACCATGGACGTGTATGTATGGACTGATGTCTGTATGCCGAGACTCACTCTTGGCTTCTTGCGAAATGATCCACTGTTAGTCTCGGCGAGCCGTAACAAAGAATATGAATAAACCGGAAGCTATGTCGTCTAAAGCCTCGTTTTAGCAGTTAACTGGAAATAAATATCGTCTGTCAGCAGTTTAGGGATATCAGTTCGTGTTTATACTCTATGCCTCGGGTCCCGCTGGGTTAAGAATCACTTTATTTTGGTCGTATCCGAACTTTTAGTACCGTGGAAGTCTGACCACAGTGGCACACATGATCACAGACAAAAGATGTCCCTATAGAGCAGTGATGCACAACCTTTTTTGGCCTGCGGGCCATATCCATTTCGGACAGCCGTGTCGCGGGCCACTTCACCGCAAAAATACAAAAAGGAAAAAAAAATAGAGCAGATACCATTTTTTTTAATTAGAAACAAGTTGTACTTACCATTAATTATGTAGTAATTATAGTGGGATATTTGAAGTTGTTTTCCCGAAACCAACTTCTGAATGTCCGGCCTCATCGTAGAGACACCAAGTCGGAGCACTGAATCGAAATGTTCGTCCATCGAAAAAAAGATTGGGAAACGCCCCTACGTGGGGATAAATACTTCTTCTTCCTTTTTTTTCTTTCGTTTTTTTAAGGTCTTCTTTTATTACTAACATGCCGATTTCCTGCACTGTGGGCAGAAGTTTCGCGGGACGGATATGGCCCGCGGGCCGTAGGTTGTGCATCCCTGCTATAGAGTATCGAGTGCACTTTCCTCACACTCGGTTGCAACCAGCGGAGGTGCGCCGTCATGCTAGGATTATATACAATGTGGCGAGTTGTCTTGTAGCGGTTTATGATTGAGTCGATGCTGCATAGACATTGCCATTTTGTTTTGCATAGTCGTTTTCATGTTTTATTGTAATTTTTACATCTCCCCGTATTGTAAGCAAAAATTCGTCGATACTTGTACGTTGAATCCAACTTCCGGTTTGAAGTATTCATTCAGTCGTTCACGTTCACGATGTCAGGATTGTCTATATTTCTTTTTTTCTTGTTCATATATAGGTAAGAAAAATTGATTCCTTATGTCATAGCTCGTCATAGGAGTCCATCTATCAAATTATCGTTGCAAGCAGCGGCGGCGTTTGGGGGTGGCAAGTGGGGCGGCCGCCCCAGGCCCCTCTCTCGAAGAGGCCCCGCGCTTCAGCCCCGAGGTCATCTGTATGACTTATTGCTAGCTGTGTTAAACAAGTTGTGACAAAAAATTGACTTTCAGAAAACACTTCTAAGTTCTAATTAAGCAAATTATTGAACCCATGTCTTCACGTTAAGCCCGACAATAATAACAAGCAGTTTATGAAGTTATCGTCACCATATTATTTCGCTGTAAGAAAAAACCGCTACTGTCACAAACGGTGGGAAAGGTTACCAACAATTAAAACACTAAATTCGTGCATTATTCCGCGAAATGGATCCAGCCTATCTAACTGTATATAAATCAGTGCTTCCGGCATCATATCAATAGGGATGTTGATACATGTACTCCATGACCCCGGCCCCGCGCGGATGGTCGAATGCTGTGTCAGAGGCTAAGATGAACTGAAGTAATCTCCATTTTTCCACGAACATCCTCGCTATATTAACCATCTCAGTGTTGAACGCAACACGTAAATTGAGACTGGGGAATTACAGCAAGAGTTGTTTCCCGCTAGAAGATTAAGGAGCAAGAGTTGTTTCCCACTAAAAGATCAGGAAGCGATTAGTGTTTGAGAGCTTTGGTCTGTTTGCATGTGATAAGGTCATGGCGAGGGAAGTTACGGCTCGAAATTGTATTAATACACGTCAGGGAAGGTCAGGGGGTGTTGCAGCCACAGTGCTTGTCAGCTCTTGCTCTGCCCTCCTCACCAGCATCCTCGTTGCCATCTGACACTCGGTCGTCACATCACCCTGTGTGAGCACAAACAAGGAAGTTGTCAGATGCACAATTATTGACAGACGGTGCGTGTTTCGTCTGAAGGCAGGCTATAGGGTAGTGTGGGAGACTGTCTGAAGGCAGGCTATAGGGTAGTGTGGGAGACTGTCTGAAGGCAGGCTATAGGGTAGTGTGGGAGACTGTCTGAAGGCTGGCTATACTCAGGGGTGTCAAACACCCGGCCCGCGGGCCACATCCGGCCCGCCATGAAATATTACCTGGCCCGCAAAAGAAGTTTAGTTAATCGTTGTTAATGGCCCGGCGACAAGTAAAAGGCAAACAACAGAAAAGTTCCCGTCGAGGACAGCAAGAGATGAGATGAGTTTAGTGAAGTTTGTACAGACCACCAACAGTGCACTGGTCAAATTACCCCTGCTCCTGTTGATGACCAGAAGGGATGGTGAAGGCGGGGCCCATAAATCTGACCTTTGACACGCGACACCCTGTCCTGAACACGGGCCGCGGGTCGAAGATTTTTAGTACCTGTTAACTTCCCTGAATCGGTCCGAGATCAAAGGGTGACTAGGCTCGAATCTTGAGCATGTTTGGCAGTACATATTTGTGTGAGCAACTTTTCTCTGTGATGAAGATCAACAAACATCACACAGGAGTCGCCTTACTGATGCACACTTGCAGTCCATCCTGAGACTCTCCACAACACAGAAACTTACTCCAAACATAAACAAACTTGTTGTCAAGAAAAGATGTCAAAACGTCCACTTCTGACAAAGTAAATTAAGAAGAAAAACTGCTAATCCTTGGTTTGTTATTACTTTAATTTTGTTTTAATGTATGATTTTGTTTACACAAAATTAATAACAAAACGTTTAGTTTTCTACTGTTGAATAAAAATTTATCGGACTTAAATAATAACCTTCGGCCCGCCACCTTGTGTACGATGTGACATTTGGCCTCCTGGGTAATTGAGTTTGACACCCCTGGTCTATAGGGTAGTGTGGGAGACTGTCTGAAGGCAGGCTATTGGGTAGTGTGGGTGTCTGAAGGCAGGCTATAGGGTAGTGTGGGTGTCTGAAGGCAGGTTATAAGGCCGTATGGGGAACTGCAAGACATACTGGGGCGCGTGTTTAGTCACCGAAAGCATGTGGTAATGAAATTTCCTGAGTCCGGTGGTACAACGGTTCGCGCCTGTCACCAATACAAGGAGGGTTGGCTGTCCTGGGTTCAGTTCTCGTCTCGGGGACACTGTTCTTTCTCTGCATATGGCATCTGTTTACAGGGCTGGCTGCCTTGCCGTGACATAGTCTAAGTTGCAGACGGTGTAAAACACCAATTCACACACCCAGCCCCCTGAGCTGCTGCAGCGACACACTAACCACTTCCTGATGTTCAAGTCCACGAGACTTCACTTTATAAAGACGAGGGACAAAAACAAATGTCAAATGTATTCAGCGAGGTACCGATCGAGTAGGGTGGTGTTAGGTGTACAGACCACATGATAGACTGCTGTGCCCTGTGAGTGTTACATGTAACAAGCTATGTAACACTCATACAGATCTTTGACTGGCTACAGCTCGTACAAGATGTCAGTAAATACAATTCCTGCTCTTAATGACAAACGTTGTATTCCTTGTCTTAAACCCGTCTTCGGCCTTCTATAGCATCACCGGTCCTTTATGACATGAAGCTTGTTTTTCTGGAGCTTCCTTTGGTGACAAAGCTGTAAAAAAAGGAAAATTATTAATAAAGTTAAGTTATTATCAAAAACCAAAGACACACATTGTCATGTTATGAAGCAAGATAAGAGTATGAGAGGAAAGGACGCTATTCAAACCTTCAAACCAATCACAAACCTCTCTTGTTGGACTTCCTACTGAACAGTACTCACCACTCCAACGACCACAAACACTTTAGGGAATGAAGTGCAGCTGGCATGTCCTCACACTTCCGGGTACCTAAACAACTGTTACTGCACGCAGGCTCACGTCCTTGACTTTCACTAGAGTTTGGGTGTGGGGGAGGGGGGATGAGCTGTAAACAACTGTGTACATGTGTTCACTGATTTTTGCTGAATCAAGCTTTGCTGACACATCATTTGAGTTAAACCAATAGTGATAATAAAGACAACCACAAGGTCAGGGACATCTATAGAGGAGAGTGGTGATGAGGATGATAAGAGCGATAATGAGAATGATATGGAGACTTCCATCTCCAGAGGGGTGTCCAGCAGGGTGTGGAGCAGTGGAAGTCCTCTGATGCTGGAGGTCAGTGCGAGGAGTGCTCCAAAGGCACGCATCAGGCCGTGGGAGACAACCCACAGTGCATTCCTTGTCCAGCTGGACACTTCCAGGCCAAGACAAGTCAGCTGCTTTATCTGTCCAGCTGGACACTTCCAGGCCTTGACCGGACAAGTCAGCTGCACTTCCTGTACTGTGGACACCTATCATCACGAGCATTACCCAGCGCATCTGCAGCGTGTGCCAGCCAGGATCCTACCAGGATCAGCCAGCTCGAGTATCCTGCAAGACATGTCCTGATGGAACGAGCACATCTAATGCGGCTGCCATATAAAATGTCACCAAGTGATATATAAATGCCATGAAATGTTTTAGTGTCAAGTGCCAACAAGCAATATATCAGCCATGAAATATTTGACAGCTTCACCAAACGCCTCCTACACTGTGGCCGTTGTCATGACCTACACTCTGACAGTCGAATGCACCGACGAGAAGGCGAATGAGGTGAAGCTGGCCATCGTCACACAGATTCGTGACCACAAGGGCGCACTGTCAGACGTGTGTCTGGGCGTCACGTGCTCCAACGCTGTGGTGAATGCCTGGTGTCACCAAGTTCACTCCATCGAGTCCAAGGTTGAGTTTATGTACCTCACGTGAGTAGCCTTCATTGTACGGTGATTGGTGGCAGTGAATGCAGCGCCACCTTGTGTTGTGTTTGTTGACTCAAGATGTGGGTTAATGGGCAGTAACGAGTGATGTTAACTGTTAGTATAATACAGGGATGCACAACCTACGGCCCGCGGGCCATATCCGGCCCGCGACGCGGTGCCATCCGGCCCGCGAAACTTCTGCCCACAGTGCAGAAATCGGCATGTTAGTAATAGTAGAAGACCTTAAAAAAACAAAAAAAAAAAAAGGAAGAAGAAGTATTTATCCCCACGTAGGGGCGTCTGTCAATCTTTTTTTCGATGGACGAACATTTCGATTCAGTGCTCCGACTTGGTGTCTCTACGATGCAGCCGGACATTCAGAAGTTGGTTTCGGGTAAACAACTTCAAATATCCAACTAATTACTACATAATTAATGGTAAGTACAACTTGTTTCTAATAAAAATGGTATCTGCTCTATTTTTTTTCCTTTTTGTATTTTTGCGGTGAAGCGGCCCGCGACACGGCTGTCCGAAGTGGATATGGCCCGCAGGCCGAAAAATGTTGGGCATCACTGGTCTAATAGAATATTCATCAGTGGGTTGTACACACTGCATTACAACTTCGGAAATAAGATCTTTTCTTTGAATTCCAGGGAAACGATAAAACTTCATCAACAAAGTTATATCGGCAGGACATACTAACCAAGAGACACACTGGGAGAGAGCCACATTCATCCGGGGTGTTTCCATGACAACACCAGTCAGCTCATGATGGAGCCCTGGAGTGGGCAAACTCTTCCTGGTCCCAGTCAAGGAGGACGATGATGTCTACAAGAGGTGGTTTCCTGCCAGAAGACCGCAAGAGGGCGCTGCATGCGCTGTCCGCACGGTGTCGCTGGGATCGACCGCTAGAGGGCGCTGTGTCGGTCGTCCGCGGGGTGGCGCTGCGGTTGACTGTTAAAGACGCGGAGGTTTGCCCCCCAAAGCGCAGACGTCTGGCGGCTGAGGTCTGTGGTGCTACGACTCGCTCAACCTCCAGGTCTCACCCGCCGCGTGTAGTGGCCACAACCTTCCTCTGCACACACAGCAACAGCAGCCACCCGCTCTGAGCTTCCTCACCTGTGGACTGGGTAAGGGACATCCTGACGTGTGCAAGCTTTCTCTCTTTTTGTCTTTTTCTCTTTTATTTAACTTTCTTTGTGTCCAGTTGGAACATTTTTCACCTACTTTCCATCGTCGTAGAGGTATTGACTTTCTACCAATCACTCACTTACGGTGACAATTTAATATTAAACTACTCACAGCAACCTAAACGTAGTAAATCATTTGAATTTTGTTTTTTTGTTAGAAAAGTAAAATTTTAACAAGAAATTTAACTCTGAAGACTTGATTCCGCTTTTGTGTGCAATAGTTCCTTCCTTTGGATGATTGCATTTAAAGAACACCTCAAAATCAAACAAAAATTAAAACGAAAAAATCGATAAAAAATGTAAAAAGGACCCCCAAAAAGTTTAAAATAAAATAAGTAAAAAAGTATTTTTATCTGAACTGCAAAAGGGTAAAATATTTTTCCTTACGTCTCGGGATTTTCTTTCATTCAAATAAAATATACAAATGTGTGAGGCACTCTTTAAAATATTTAATAATTAGCTGTTTCTAAGAGTGCCCCTCTAACTTTTATATTTTAAATAAAAGTGTGTTTTAAACATTTTAAAAACTTATTCTTACTTGCATCCTTAACGCAGGGTAATATGATGGAACAGTTTTTTTAACTATCTAGCCCTCGAGCAGACATGGAGAAATGTTGATATTTAGTCCTCGCGTACACAGTAAGTTTTGCTCAACTTCTCGCCAAGACCACCAGTGAGTGAGTGAGAGTTTGAATCGAAACAGACCAGCGCTCATTTAAATGGGAAAGAGAACAACCATCATCATTAGCATCGTCAATCAGTGGTGTAGGAAGATGCTCGGCTTAGGGGGAAACAAACTCCATGTTGACAGTGAACGACTTTCACATTCTCGCCTCCTAAGTATCTTCTTTGAGGGGGTGGCTGCGCTTCTGTTGTTCCTTCCCGAAATCCTGTCCATCCACCAGCCCCACAATGTCCCACCGATGCCATTCTGTGGGTGAGCTGTTGCACTTGACGTCACTGATGTGGACGTGCACGTTTTTCACTCTTCCCACCCAGGAGTCTGCCCATAGGAAGCGAGTTTGTTGTTGATCCGGGTCTCGACCGATCTGGCGTGATTTCCATTTCCAACTTATATCCATGGTCCTAACTCAGTGCATATTCCCTTGGAAGCGACCATCTTCCCTCCCAGCGAACCACAGCATGGTCGAGAAAAGTTAGGCACAAGGCACTGGCCGGTACTTTCTTCGTGCAGAGTCTTCGCCCACTGATGCCGTGTTAGCATCATGATTATCTGTAAGGCTTTACTCCCTTCGCCTTTTGCTTTCCCAAGATTTCACCAAGGCAGTGGAACCATTTGTCCTTGGCTAGGAATCTAAAACACTAGTTAGTACACTGTATGAGTGTAAAGAGCTAGTTAGTACACGCCATATGAAAATCAAGAGTTAGTAGGGTGTACATAAATGTCAAGAGCTATTAAGTACACTGTACACGAATGAAGTGTCAAGTTAGCACACTCTTTATGGGTACAGAGTCCAGTGCAAAAACGATTTTCCTAGAAGATCCCAGACCAGGAAGGCAACTCGGTATTATCGATGAGGACCTTGAAGTAACTAGCGATGTGTTGGCGGAAAGGACAAGTAACAGCACACCGAAGAAATCTGCTTGATGAAGTAAGGCGACGAACTCAGTGATTTGCCTCTCTTTTACTCGGTGGACATCTGGTCGAGCTGTTTACCTTTAACTTCCTCGTTAACTACTTTGCTTGACTAGCTTCATTGCAATACTGGCTTCAATGAATTCTTCCACTCTTTTACTCTCTGAAACAGGACACATTTTTTTCTCGCGAAATGATTATTTATTGTAATAACCTGTGCATGTTTGTTAAAGACATGTATTGTGCATGTGTGACTTGTACTCTGAACATTGCAAACTGCACTCAACTTCGCAACGGGAAGACACTCAGAGGTGTCCAAGACAACGATGACACTTGCCGGCTTGTCGCCGTTTGTTGAGGTAAATATGTTTACATTTTGACACTTCAAACTGGTTTTTTCAAAGGTAAGTTTAACTGCTACCTTCAATGTATTTGTAGTTAAGACAGATTTCACGATTTTGTGGAGGTTATTTTCACCGTTGTTTAAGGGTTTATTTAGATCCGAGGAGTGTCACAGCCTTGCCATGGTGTTGCCCATCAGACGCCCACAGGCAGACGGCAGACCAACAGCTCTAAATGATAAAGGTCGTTCAACATTTGCGTGTCTGCCATCGAGTGACGTGAAGGAATTCAGAAATATATTTACAATCAGCGCTTTTCGATGAAATATAATAAACTAATAAAAAAAATAAAGCTGTAAAACTGTTGTGTTATGTATTTTGTTCAACAACCTTGTGAGAAACAGTGAGTAGAGTAAATCTTCGCCCCTAGTACACCTTCATCTTGCTGTTTATCTGGCTTTTTTAATAATAATAATAATCATCATCATCATCGTCATCGTCATCGTCATCGTCATCAAGATGCTAGGGAGAGGGAGGTGACGTTAGGTCAGACGGATACAGGCCGACATCTCTCCTCTACAGACAACTGCTACAGGTAACTATTCTGTTTTATGTTTACACTAATTAATTAACACTTGATTAATATCAAGCCAATAACTGACCTCATTTGTCAGATTCATAAGATTTCTGTATAACGTACCTGTTTTTGATATGACTGATTTCTCAACCAACCTACTATATATATATTTTGAATATATAAGTACTGTTTACATACCAATGGTTTGTGTTTCAGGGACAATAGCTGTGCACCTGCGGGTAGCAGGAATATAAACACAAACAGTCAACAAACATGAGAAGGACAGGCCTGTACAGGCCGCCATTTGTTTTCATGGCAGGCAGCGATTCTTCCTCCCTAGTTGAGAGAAGTGTCTTACATTCTCAGCACTGAGCGATGGACAGGTGAGTCAGGAGACTTCAGTCTCAACCTTTGGACTGGACAGGTGTCATAAACCAGCTCACAGACACACATGCAAGTGGGAATTTCTGACTGTGGCTCTAAATGGCGACGTAGTGTGGTAGACATGTAGTAGTAGCATAGTAGTAGCATAGTAGTATAGAGCAGTAGTATAGTAGTACTATAGTAGTAGTATAGCAGTAGTATAGTAGTAGCATAGCAGTAGTGTACAAGTATAGTAATATTGTCAACCTAGTAATAATAGTAGTGTAGCAGTAGTGTCACAATAGTAATAATAGTAGTGTAGACGTAGTGTAGCAATAGGGACGAGTTGAGGCCTTGTTCACGATTTGTTAGACATTTGCTCTGATACATTGTCTGTATGAATACATCTGTGTGTGTGTGTGTGTGACAGCATGTGACACCCGAGATTGACAATACATTAGAAATACTGTTTTGCTTCCTTAAAGGATGAACATAACTTATTATTTTGTTACAGGTAAACACTTTGTATTTTTGGCTTCTGAAAACGTTTGTCGTAAATCAATGATCAGAATCAGAATAAAATACAGACAGAAGGAATCCACCTTTAAGTACTTTTGTTTCCATGTTTACTAAGGTAAGTTTTTACAATACTTACCATACTTCTCCAGCCAAACTTATTGTGTATCATCACACAGTGCCAGTACATACATGCACCATGTGTCCATGATTGTATGAGTGCCTGAAGTACTCAGGTATCTGTCGGTATCTCGGTATGTAAGTGTATGTCACACCTGTGAAGAGGAAATGACACCGCCCTCAAACCCTGAGATAAGTGCGATCTCGCACACCTCCACTCACTGCCCTCACCAACATCAAAATAAGGCATTCTTTAATAATGCTCATTGCCTTGTCGTAGAAAACATTGTTTTCTGAATATTTGTCTATCCATTGTTGTCTCTCCATTGTTTAGACCCAAATATCTCTTTTTACAGAGGTTGCATGGCAACTGGAGAGACCTGGGGACATGAAGATGGCTTGAGAGCGACCTGAGATGATGCAAGCAGCAAGTACTGGTCCTGGTGGACATGACAGCCAGGCAGAGCTGGTGTCTTGCTCGTCTTTCTTGTCTAACAAGTAGGGAGAAGGCGGGCTGTAAATCCTGAATAACACGGACTGAGGTTAGGTATTAGACACATCTCACGACCTCCGCAGCTGCAGCTTCCCACTATGGTCTAAGACTGATTAACATTTTTACTGAGCATGTTCGTGAAGGAACATCTTTGCAGCTTTACAAAAACACTGCTTGCTATCCACCAGTAAAGTCCTTCGCACTTTAGACAGGTAACGGTCGACATGTCTGTAAACCACAGCTACCGGCCTGCTCAAAACCCAAAGAAGTTGGTTTATTAAAATATGAGATACTTGTTTACTGGAAGTCAAAGACTGAGTTATTAAAGTCAAAGATTCAGGTTGATTGCATGTCAAAGATGCTGCTATACTAATATTCTAAGATACTTGTTTACTAAAAGTCAAAGACGCTCGTTTATTATCAGTGAAAGAGAGAATGTCAAGTGTATGAAGTGATGTAGCCAGTGCTGTGTTGTTTCTAGATGTGAAACTTGTAACGGACTACTTGAACTGTTATTGTTAGAAGTAAGCAAGTATGTAACAGTATTATGGTGTAGGAATATTTGCAGCTTGTACAAGACTGTGTCATTAAATACACTTCCTGACTTGATGGCAAACGTTTTGTTGATTGGTGGAAGCTTGTGTTGATGCCATCTTGTACAGACCCACCAGTCCTTAACAACACAAAGTCTTATTTCTAGCTCCTGCTCTAGTGATGTGGCTGTCAAATACCAAACTTGTTAGTAAACCTCACTTGTGGTGAAAACACGTGTTGATAGTTAAATCCTAAGTACTGTAATAACAAAGAGAACAAAAGATGCCATCACACTTTTCTTGTTCGACTTCACTGACTGAAGGGTACCCTCTCCCACACAAACACACCCCCCACACCCACCCAATCAAGCATGGAGACAAGGGCTTAGGGCATGACGTGTCACTCAGATGTCCGCGCACTTCCGGTACCTGAACAACTGGTATCGCACACACGTTCACCGCCATGACTTTCACTGGGGTTGTGGGGTGGCTGAGCTATGAATATAAGCTGTGCATATATGTTCACTGCATTTTACTGAAATATTGTTTAGGTTAAACAAAAGTAAAAGCAGAGACATTAATAAAGTGAGGGAGGACATCAATAGTGGATGATGACGACAATAATAAAGCGATATTGATTATGACGTGTGCACTTCAATCTCCAGAGTGGTATCCACCAGGCTGGGAATGGAAGTCCAATGATGATGGAGGTCAGTACGAGTGCCCCAAAGGCACGTATCAGACGATGGAAGACAACCCACAATGCATGCCTTGTCCAGCTGGACACTTCCAGAACAGGACCGGACAGGTCAGCTGCACTTCCTGTCCTGCTGGACACTTCCAGGACCGGACAGGACAGGTCAACTGCACTTCCTGTCCTGTGGACACCTATCAAGAAAGCAGTGGCCAGCCAGCTTGCATCCCGTGTCCTGAGGGGGAGGTCCAGCCAGTGCCGGGGAGCACCGCGTGCCGAGAGTGTCCTGATGGCGAGTTTCAGACCCACGACACACAGCGGGCCGGTCAGCGCATCTGCAGCGTGTGCCAGCCAGGATCCTACCAGGATCAGCCAGCTCAAGTATCCTGCCAGACATGTCCTGATGGAACGAGCACATCTAATGCAGCCGCCAAACACCTCGACGACTGTACAGGTTTGTGATGACACATCTTGTTATGTAGCATGCTATAGTATGGAGCACCAACATATGACACTAGCCATGAAATATTTTAGTCTCAAGTGACATCCAGTAATATATCAGCAGTGAAATATTTTAGCATAAAATGTCACCAAGTGATATATAAATGCCATGAAATGTTTTAGTGTCAAGTGCCAACAAGCAATATATCAGCCATGAAATATTTGACAGCTTCACCAAACGCCTCCTACACGGTGGCCGTTGTCATGACCTACACTCTGACAGTCGAATGCACCGACGACAAGGCGAATGAGGTGAAGCTGGCCATCGTCACACAGATTCGTGACCACAAGGGCGCACTGTCAGACGTGTGTCTGGGCGTCACGTGCTCCAACGCTGTGGTGAATGCCTGGTGTCACCAAGTTCACTCCATCGAGTCCAACGTTGACTTTATGTACCTCACGTGAGTAGCCTTCATTGTACGGTGATTGGTGGCGGTGAATGCAGCGCCACCTTGTGTTGTTGTTGTTGTTGTTATTGTTGACAAACTCAAGGTGTGTCTGTATTGGCAGTAATGAGTGATTCAGTGATACAGTTGTACTAGTGATGTGTCAAAAGTCAATATATTTAAATACTCAGTGTGTGTTGTAGACATCACCTTATAACCTGGGAAACAAGATGCTTGTCTTTGAATTGCTGGTGTTGCCACAGACAACGACTTCCTAAGCTTCATAGATACAGACCATTGCTTGGTCATCCTGGCTTCTTCACACAGCTTTTAGTGTACCTAAGTCTTTATCGTACTGGCTTTTTTTGATAGCTCTTTATAACATCTTCTTCAGAAAATAATGTGTTTGTACATTTGTAATTCTTTCCTCAGCAAATATGAGATAGAGTCATCTAACGACACTGCAGATATAAACATGACCTCATTTGAAGAGAAACTACAGGACAAAATCAACGAAAGCCAGATATTTCAGACGATTTCTGTGAGTATCACAGTCATTTGTCACGTGCACAAGCCTTGATGAGACAGTAGACTGGGAGTAGGTTGGTGACCTACTGTGCTCACCCATGTATACATGCACTGACACCTCATGGACGGGTTGATTGTTCACTTCAGTGTTCACAGTTCATGTGCATCAGGTGGACTATAGTGAATCTAGAAGCATACACGTGCACCCAGAAGAATATTCCTTATCCTGAACTGCAAACACCACACACAGTACAAATGCCACTCTCAACAGGAGAGAACAGATGATAGTCAGACTTGATGCTTAGACCATGTTCTTATTCTAACCTTGTGCATTCTGTGTGTTGTGTTTGTGTGCAGGTAGCATATGCAACTTTAGACTCTCTTTCTGTTGAGAAACGTGTAGAAGGTGTTTGTGGGCCTGGTTTTCACTATTCTTCATTGCTGAATGCATGCGGTAAGATTTTCTATTTTAATAATTATGGATACGTATACCTGCCGCCGAGCACTTTTCTCATTACAAAAGATAAATTATCGACATACATGTAGTACTCAGTTGTCAACAATTGACAGAACTATCTTGATGACATGCGGCCAGTGAAAAAACAGGTACTACGGATATCCAGACTCACGTCACATCACGTGACGTCACGCAAATTTCCCGTTCATGCTGACAGGTGTTTGAGCCACATCACTCCCCCACCACCTTAAGGTCAGATAAGAGAAGACCATTGTCCAGTGTGTTGAAGGCACTGAGCCACATTCACGTTGCTTAATAGCTGAAGCCTATAGCCACGTAATCACGTAACAGTCATGCACGTCAGTTCACTGATTCACCGCGTGCATTTACGTCACGTGCAGACTGACCGCACGTACACGCAGATCGCTTGTGCACGACAAGTGCTTGAACTAACACGTGACGTACAGGCACGTAACTACACTTCTGACACATCCCCCACATGCATGTGACGTAGTCGCGATCCATCACACAGATCAATCACCAACAGACAGTGACATAACAAAAGGGCACAAAGCAAGGATTCTTGAGTCTGACACACAACACCCGACGATTTGGGGTTAAAGGTCGTGTACCAAAGTCCTGTCCCCTTGTTGCTCAAGAGTAATAATAACAATAATAATAACAATAACAATGTGTAATTATTGTAGCCCAGAATCACGCATTGAGCTCGCGCTTGATACAAACGCTGCGTTAATGTGTTGTACACGAAGGAACAGAAAGAAGGGCGGCGACGAGGATGAAGTACAAAAGACAGAAAAGACGCAGACATTAGTGAACAAACTTTACCAACAAAGGATTGTGGGCAGGACAGACTAACCGAGAGACAGAGAGAGAGAGAGCGTGACAGGTGTGACATTCATCATGAACAGTCTTTGAGCTGTGAACATGCTCCAAGCGTTCGGTGTCTGACATGATGTTATCGTTACTTATTCTCGTCCGCCTTGTCTGTGTCACGTGGTTACTGAGCACACTTGATGTACTCGAACTTCTGAGCAGATCTTGATGTCCTGTCATGCCATGCCATCGCTCGTTATAGAAATGTTAGCATGATGAAGGACAGACATCCAACTGTAACACAAACTGCGGCACACACTCATGTACACATGTAAACACACATCGCACAGAACTACATTCGTCCACACGCGTGCGGGTGTTTCCATGACAACACCGGTCAGCCCGGGATGGAGCTCATGGAGTGGTAACAGCAAACTCTTCCTGGTTGCCATCAGGATGACAATTAATGATCGAAGGTCTAGAAGAACAAGAGTCGGTTTCCTGCCGGCAGATGAGCTGTAGGCTGGTGACGTCACAGGGCTGCAGCAGCTCACCGCCAGAGGGCGCTGTGTCGGTCGTCCGCGGGGTGGCGCTGCGGTTGACTGTTAAAGACGCGGAGGTTTGTCCGCCAAAGCGCAGACGTCTGGCGGCTGAGGTCTGTGGTGCTACGACTCGCTCAACCTCCAGGTCTCACCCGCCGCGTGTAGTGGCCACAACCTTCCTCTGCACACACAGCAACAGCAGCCACCCGCGCTGAGCTTCCTCACCTGTGGACTGGGGGCCTCCATTGAAGCGGTAAGCAACATCCTGACATGCGCAGTCGTTCTCGCCATTCTTTGACTTCTCGGTCGCACCCACACAGGCAGGAGGATGTGACAGGCAGCACAGCTTGCAGAAGTAAATTACAGCAAGTCAGAACCCAGAAAAATAAGATCCCGGTTACGGCAGTATGCATGCTGCATGAACACATGATCCAACGCAGTAACATCTTCCAAGAAGAGGCGGACGGACCAGGGAGGAACTCGGCATCACTGAGTCACGATGATGACCATGAAGTAACCAGCGATGCAAGTGTAAAGGTCAAACAACAGTACACAGAAAGAATCTGCTTCATGATGGAAGATGGCGAACACAGTAATTTGCTTCCTCTTTACTCTGTGGACATCTGGTCGAGCTGATTCCCTTTAACTTCCTCGTCCACTACTTCGCTTGACTGACTCGTCTTCAATGAATTCTGTCTCTTTTATTCTTTCTGAAGGAGAAATTCTTTCTCGCGAAATGATTATTTATTGTAATAACCTGTGCATGCTTGTTATGTACTGTAGCCTTAAGACATGTATTGTGCATGTGTGACTTGTACTCTGAACATTGCAAACTGCACTCAACTTCGCAACGGGAAGACACTCAGAGGTGTCCAAGACAACGATGACACTTGCCGGCTTGTCGCCGTTTGTTGAGGTAAATATGTTTACATTTTGACACTTCAAACTTTATTTTTCATTTTTACTTTAACCGCTGTATTCAGTCTTTTTTGTGTTTATTGTTAATATTTTAGTTATGACTGATTTGAGGATTTTAAGTGTTTGTGGATTTATAAGATTTTAAATCGTCTTGAGTTCTGTGCGGTTTTGTGGAGGTTGTTGTCGCCTTGTTTGAGGGCTGTTTAGAAAGGAGGAGGCTCGCAGTCTTGGCAGGACGATGCTCAGCAGACGATAAACATTTTTTCTTTACGCACTCACACAGACTGACTGACTGACGGAAAAAGAATAACTGTAGACATTTGTTGAAAGGTGTTTAAACATTTATTTGCACGTTCGCTATGTGTGACGTGGAGGATTTCAGAAATATGTTGGAAATCAACAATTTTTGATGAAACAATAAACTTCCTATAAAACTGATGTGTTACGTATTGTGTTCAACAACCTTGTGAGAAACAGTGAGTAGAGTAAAGCTTCGCCCCTAGTACACCTTCATCTTGCTGTTTATCTCGTCATCATCATCATCATCATCATCATCATCATCATCATCATCATCATCATCATCATCATCATCATCATCATCATCATCATCATCATCATCATTATTATCATCATCGTCATCGTCATCGTCATCAAGATGTTAGGGAGAGGGAGGTGACGTTAGGTCAGACGGATACAGGCCGACATCTCTCCTCTACAGACAACTGCTACAGGTAACTATTCTGTTTTATGTTTACACTAATTAATTAACACTTGATTAATATCAAGCCAATAACTGACCTCATTTGTCAGATTCATAAGATTTCTGTATAACGTACCTGTTTTTGATATGACTGGTTTCTCAACCAACCTACTATATATATATATTTTCAATATATAAGTACATTATCTACCATTTCTTTTCTACTTTAAGTCTAACGACTAGTCCGCCCGCTTGACTTCCTCTGTATATTCACCAATGCTTACTGTCTGTTCTTTGCCGCTTCTATGTCTGTTATTACTTATTACTTTATCATCATGAGAGGGTCGCATCCTACACCATACTGTGAGTTGTCACAACACTGAGGTGCTCCTGTTTACATACCAATGTTTGTGTTTCAGAGACAATAGCTGTGCACCTGCGGGTAACAGGAATGTAAACACAAACAGTCAACAAACATGAGAAGGACAGGCCTGTACAGGCCGCCATTTTTTTTCATGGCAGGCAGCGATTCTTCCTCCCTAGTTGAGAGAACAGCACTGAGCGATGGACAGGTGAGTCAAGAGACTTCAGTCTCAACCTTTGGACTGGACAGGTGTGATAAACCAGCTCACAGACACACATGCAAGTGGCAATTTCTAAATGGCGACGTAGTGTGGTAGACAAGTAGCAGTAGTATAGTAGTAGTATAGTACATGTAGTAGTAGTAGTAGTAGTAGTAGTAGTAGTATAGCATGAATATAGTAGTATAGTACATGTAGTATAGTAGTACTATAGTAGTATAGCATGAGTATAGCAAAGCATAGTAGTAGTATAGTAGTAGCATAGCAGTAGTATAGTAGTAGTAGTATAGCAGTAGTATAGTAGTAGTAGTAGTAGTAGTAGTAGTATAGCATGAGTATAGCAGTAGCATAGTAGTAGAATAGCAGTAGCATAGTAGTAGTATAGTAGTATATAGCAGTAGTATAGTAATAATATAGTAGTAGCATAGCAGTAGTATAGCAGTATTTAACAGTAGTGTACAAGTAGTTTAGTAATAGTGTCAACCTAGTAATAATAGTAGTGTAGCAGTAGTGTCACAATAGTAATAATAGTAGTGTAGAAGTAATGTAGCCACAGGGACGAGTTGAGGCCTTGTTCACGATTTGTTAGACATTTGCTCTGATACATTGTCTGTAGGAATACATCTGTGTGTGTGTGTGACAGCATGTGACACCCGAGATTGACAATACATTAGAAATACTGTTTTGCTTCCTTAGAAGGATGAACATAACTTATTATTTTGTTACAGGTAAAGACTTTGTATTTTTGGCTTCTGAAAGCGTTTGTCGTAAATCACTGATCAGAATCAGAATAAAATACAGACAGAAGGAATCCACCTTTAAGTACTTTTGTTTCCATGTTTACTAAGGTAAGTTTTTACAATACTTACCATACTTCTCCAGCCAAACGTATTGTGTATCATCACACAGTGCCAGTACATACATGCACCATGTGTCCATGATTGTATGAGTGCCTGAAGTACTCAGGTATCTGTCGGTATCTCGGTATGTAAGTGTATGTCACACCTGTGAACAGGAAATGACACCGCCCTCAAAAACTGACCCTGAGATAAGTGCGATCTCGCACACCTCCACTCACTGCCCTCACCAACATCAAAATAAGGCATTCTTTAATAATGCTCATTGCCTTGTCGTAGAAAACATTGTTTTCTGAATATTTGTCTATCCATTGTTGTCTCTCCATTGTTTAGACCCAAATATCTCTTTTTACAGAGGTTGCATGGCAACTGTAGAGACCTGGGGACATGAAGATGGCTTGAGAGCGACCTGAGATGATGCAAGCAGCAAGTACTGGTCCTGGTGGACATGACAGCCAGGCAGAGCTGGTGTCTTGCTCGTCTTTCTTGTCTAACAAGTAGGGAGAAGGCGGGCTGTAAATCCTGAATAACACGGACTGAGGTTAGGTATTAGACACATCTCACGACCTCCGCAGCTGCAGCTTCCCAGTATGGTCTAAGACTGATTAACATTTTTACTGAGCATGTTCGTGAAGGAACATCTTTGCAGCTTTACAAAAACACTGCTTGCTATCCACCAGTAAAGTCCTTCGCCCTTTAGACAGGTGACGACATGTCTGTAAACCACAGCTACCGGCCTGCTCAAAACCCAAAGAAGTTGGTTTATTAAAATATGAGATACTTGTTTATTGAAAGTCAAAGATTCAGATTGATTGCATGACAAAGATGCTGCTGTACTAATATTCTAAGATACTTGTTTACTAAAAGTCAAAGACGCTCGTTTATTATCAGTGAAAGAGAGAATGTCAAGTGTATGAAGTGATGTAGCCAGTGCTGTGTTGTTTCTAGATGTAAAACTTGATGTAACAGACTACTTGAACTGTTATTGTTAGAAGTAAGCAAGTATGTAACAGTATGATGGTGTTGGAATATTTGCAGCTTGTACAAGACTGTGTCATTAAATACACTTCCTGACTTGATGGCAAACGTTTTGTTGATTGGTGGAAGCTTGTGTTGATGCCATCTTGTACAGACCCACCAGTCCTTAACAACACAAAGTCTTCTTTCTAGCTCCTGCTCTAGTGATGTGGCTGTCAAATACCAAACTTGTTAGTAAACCTCACTTGTGGTGAAAACACGTGATGATAGTTAAATCCTAAGTACTGTAATAACAAAGAGAACAAAAGATGCCATCACACTTTTCTCGTTCGACTTCACTGACTGAAGGGTACCCCCTCCCCCACAAACACACCCCCCACACACACACACACCCACACACACACCCAATCAAGCATGGAGACAAGGGCTTAGGGCATGACGTGTCACTAAGATGTCCGCGCACTTCCGGTACCTGAACAACTGGTATCGCACACACGTTCACCGCCATGACTTTCACTGGGGTTGTGGGGTGGCTGACCTGTAAGTAGAAACTGTGCACGTGTAAGCTAAGTTTTGCTGAGTCATGTTTTCCAACCATAAAGAATTTAGGATAGAGGATAATGACGATGATAATAAAAGGTATTGATAATGGTGTGAACATTTCAATCTCTAGCGAAGTGTCCAGCAGGCTCGGTGTGGAAGTCCTCTGATGCTGGAGGTCAGTGCGAGGAGTGCTCCAAAGGCACGTATCAGACCGTGGGAAGCAGCTCACAATGCATGCCTTGTCCAGCTGGACAATTCCAGGACCGTACAGGACAGGTCAACTGCACTGTTTGTCCTGCTGGACACTTCCAGGACCGGACTGGACAAGTCAGCTGCGCCTCCTGTCCAGCTGGACACTTCCAGGACCGGACCGGACAGGTCAATTGCTCTGCCTGTCCAGCTGGATACTTTCAGAACCGAACTGGACAGCTCAGCTGCACTTCCTGTCCAGTTGGATACTTCCAGAACCAGACGGGACACAACATCTGCACTTCCTGCCCAGCTGGACACTTCCAGAACCAGACCGGACAATTAAGCTGCATTATGTGTCCAGCGGGACACTTCCAGGACCGGACCGGACAGGTCAGCTGCAATTCATGTCCTGCTGGACAAGTCCAGGCCCAGAATGGACAGGTCAGCTGCACTTCATGTCCAAAGGGACACTTCCAGAATCAGACTGGACAGGTCAGCTGCACTTCCTGTCCAGTTGGACACTCCCAGGACAAGACCGGACAAGTCAGCTGCACTTCCTGTCCAGCTGGACACTTTCAGAATCGAACTGGACAGGTCAGCTGCACTTCCTGTCCAGTTGGACACTCCCAAGACAAGACAGGACAAGTCACCTGCATTATCTGTCCTGTTGGACACTTCCAAGACCGGACTGGGCAGGTCAACTGCACTTCATGTCCAGCTGGACAAGTCCAGGACCAGACCGGACAAGTCAGCTGCAATTTATGCCCAAATGGACACTTCCAGGAGCAGACCGAACAGGTCAGCTGCACAACCTGTCCAGCTGGACACTTCCAGGACCGGGTCGGACAGGCCACCTGCAATTCATGTCCAGCTGGACACTTCCAGAATCGGACTGGACAGGTCAGCTGCACTTCCTGTCCTGCTGGACAATTCCAGGACCAGACAGGACAGGTCAACTGCACTTCCTGTCCTGTGGACACCTACCAAGAAAGCAGTGGCCAGCCAGCGTGCATCCTGTGTCCTGAGGGGGAGGTCCAGCCAGTGCCGGGGAGCACCGCGTGCCGAGAGTGTCCTGCTGGCGAGTTTCAGACCCACGACACACAGCGGGCCCGTCAGCGCATCTGCAGCGTGTGCCAGCCAGGATCCTACCAGGATCAGCCAGCTCAAGTATCCTGCCAGACATGTCCTGATGGAACGAGCACATCTAATGCTGCCGCCAAACACCTCGACGACTGTACAGGTTTGTGATGACACATCTTGTTATGTAGCATGCTATAGTATGGAGCACCAACATATGACACTAGCCATGAAATGTTTTAGTCTCAAGTGACATCCAGTAATATATCAGCAGTGAAATATTTTAGCATAAAATGTCACCAAGTGATATATAAATGCCATGAAATGTTTTAGTGTCAAGTGCCAACAAGCAATATATCAGCCATGAAATATTTGACAGCTTCACCAAACGCCTCCTACACGGTGGCCGTTGTCATGACCTACACTCTGACAGTCGAATGCACCGACGAGAAGGCGAATGAGGTGAAGCTGGCCATCGTCACACAGATTCGTGACCACAAGGGCGCACTGTCAGACGTGTGTCTGGGCGTCACGTGCTCCAACGCTGTGGTGAATGCCTGGTGTCACCAAGTTCACTCCATCGAGTCCAAGGTTGAGTTTATGTACCTCACGTGAGTAGCCTTCATTGTACGGTGATTGGTGGCAGTGAATGCAGCGCCACCTTGTGTTGTGTTGTTGTTATTGTTGACAAACTCAAGGTGTGGCTGTATGCGCAATAATGAGTGATGCAGTGATACAGTTGTACTAGTGATGTGTCAAAGGTCAATATATTTAAATACTCAGTGTGTGTTGACATCGCTCTATAACCTAGGAAACAAGATGCTTGTCTTTGAATTGCTGGTGTTGCCACAGACAACGACTTCCTAAGCTTCATAGATACAGACCATTGCTCGGTCATCCTGGCTTCTTCAGACAGCTTTTAGTGTACCGAAGTCTTTATCGTACTGGCTTTTTTTTATAGCTCTTTATAACATCTTCTTCAGAAAATAATGTGTTTGTATATTTGTAATTTTTTCCTCAGCAAATACGAGATAGAGTCATCTAACGACACCGCAGATATAAACATGACCTCATTTGAAGAGAAACTACAGGACAAAATCAACGAAAGCCAGATATTTCAAACGATTTCTGTGAGTATCACAGTCATTTGTCACTTGCACAAGCCTTGATGAGACAGTAGGGTGGTGACCTACTGTGCTCACCCATGTATACATGCACTGACACCTCATGGACGGGTTGATTGTTCACTTACAGAGTTCACAGTTCATGTGCATCAGGTGGACTATAGTGAATCTAGAAGCATACATGTGCACCCAGAAGAATATTCCTCCTGAACTGCAAACACCACACACAGTACAAATGCCACTCTCAACAGGAGAGAACTGATGATAGTCAGACTTGATGCTTAGACCATGTTCTTATTCTAACCTTGTGCATTCTGTGTGTTGTTTTTGTGTGCAGGTAGCATATGCAACTTTAGACTCTCTTTCTGTTGAGAAACGTGTAGAAGGTGTTTGCGGGCCTGGTTTTCGCTTTTCTTCATTGCTGAATGCATGCGGTGAGATTTTTCATATCAGTTCTATACTTGTTCAGGATTATTTTAGTTGCTGTCTTCTTGTCAACATCCTCAACAGACAAGATACATTATTTTAACAGAGAAATACACTGTTAACACTTGACAGGATATTTTTTTTAAAAAGTGTTTAAAAGACAGACCCCTGCACCAACAGTCGAGTCCAACACTAAGGATCAACTAGTGCAGCAGTTAAGCTGACACCATGGACATCAACATACTGTCATTGAAGAAAGCACATAAAACCATCTTTTGTAATGTGTAATTGTGTTCCTGGGTGTGTTTACAGAAGCCATGGACACTCCAGAACAGAAGGTGGGAGTTATAGTGGGCTGTGTCATCGCCTTTATTGCAGTCCTATTCCTCTCCATCATACTATTTAAGTTATCTAGGTAAGTCTCTCCATCATAGTTTTTAAGTTAACTATATCATGCTGCTTATGTATGAAAGCACCTCCATTATACTGTATAAACTATTTCACATAAACTTGTCTCCATGTAAGGTGAGGGTGATGGTTATTCTGTGTGGAGTCTGTGGCATGGATCATGCTATTTATTTCTCTATACTATTGCTGTTGTCGACTTGCTTTTTTTATCCACACTATTGTTGCTATTTATTTCTCCACAATACTATGATTGTTATTGAGTTGCTGTGCACAATATCCTGTCTATGCTGATGACATGACTTTCACCATAACAGGCGGTTCTATCCAGCTCACCAGCTTATAGGAAAGGGAGACAAAGTGATTTTTCCCGAGTCTCAGGCGCAGGAGATGAAGTCAGTATCGGGAGAAATGTTGGAAGAGTAAGTTTTACCTTTACCTTTGTCATCAGTGCAAGCTTTTCCACTCCTGTATAAGCATCTTTCTTCTCCACAGACTTTGATTCAAAACGTCTTTGCTAAATGCTGAATGTAAATATGACCTTAGATAAAATTCTGTATTCAGCAAACAGATACCAAGTAGGTCTGTAATCTCTGTATCTTCTGTGATAATATTCTTTTCTGCAGAAGCTTCTAGCAGTGTTTGACTATTCATAAGGCACCAGATCAAAATATATGAACAGCCTCTAAATTTGTGACTCATTCTGGATGATGACAATTTGAATGTATTTTGTAAATAGTATATCGGTAGAGTTGCACTGCTTCCCTGGCTTGTGTGCTCATTGGATATTACAGTTTTCTAAGAAACATTTTGCAAGCTACTATACAAGCAGGAAAAACAGAAACATCTCATGCTTTTTTTGGGTCTGGCTGGAACCGTAGTGTGGATTCGCAGTCTTGTTTGCAGGTTTTCAGCTGGATTGAGCAAGCTGGAAGGAGCTAGTAGCTTCGTGTTTCATCATCACATTTGTCATTCTATAGACCTAACGTTTGCATTTTATGTTGTGTGCATCCGTGTATGTGTTCTTATCATTCTGTGTACGTTATTCTCTAGACTGCGTGTGGCGTACATATGATCTGTAAGTGCTTTGATTCTGTTTATATAGTGCATTTCTCCACTATAGAGCAGACTCAATGTGCTTTACACAAATAAAACCAAATGACAATGTAATACAGTTGTTAAAGATAAGGAGGTGGCACCGAGATCATCTTACACAACATAAACATGATCTGTTACAGAATTCCTGGTGAAAAAATAGAGGGAGACCATTATGAGCACATCAAAGAACCAGAGAGTGTCCATTACGACATTGTTGCAAGCACGTAGCCAGCCATGAGGCAGAGGTCCAATTTTTCTTCAAGTCACATGGACACAATGATGTCATTGTCTGCCTTGGTAATAAGGACATCAAGCCTGCTTTATCTGTGACATTTCTTGATGCTTCTTTGTGCCACTGCATTTGAAATCAGTTGTTTCCTCCTGCCTACCGTAGAAGATTCTAGATGTCCCAGAAGTAGAAAACACTACTCTTACTACGCTAGAAACACTTCTTATAGTAAGAGGTATAATAATGGCCTAATCAACACTGGAAATATTTCATATAATAATGGCCTAATCAACACTGGAGAATAATAGTCAGACAGACATGTCCTGCATGGGTGGATAATTAATGAGCATGTTTGTGGTAAGCAGATCAATATCAATTTGTGATGTGATCAGTCAAGTGTGAGTTTATTGTACTTGCTTTTCTCCACTTTACATTTGTGTGTATATATATATATGTATGTTTAAGCTAAAGCAGGTACATCTTTATTACAATAAAATGGTACATGACATGGGTGAACAATTGGCAATGAATATAGCTTACCATTAAATATTTTGGTTTGGCTATTTGAGTACTGGTATCTTAATTTCAAAAAAGACTTGAACAATGTATGCTAATCGGCTGGACTGTAAGTAGATTTCTGTCAGTCACAAAAGACAGGAAGTGGTGTGAAATATGAACTATTTTTGATGTGGATAATTTAGACAATGCAACACAGCGAAGAAGTACTCCTTGCATTTGTTCTTTCCAAGATAAATGGCTTATTATTAAAAGTTATGATTACATTTGTTGAACATTGATTTCAAAATGGAGTGGGTTGTATTTTTTTGAGAATATCAGCATGAATGTTGAGATCCTAAAATAGTTCTTCTATTGAATTTGATTACATTTAGAATTTTACTCTTCATTTACTTCAGCTTTTGAGTATCAAAAATGTTAGTACCATTGGTAAGGTTATATTAAAATAAAACTGTTCTTCTTGGCTCACTCTTTCATGCCCCTCAGACTTAAAACTAATATCACATTCTTGCAATGCTAGATATTTTATGCCAAAAGGCAATATTACAAATAATTGAAAAGCTATAAACTAAGTTTCATAAAAACCATCACACAATGTAAAAATTGTTTTTTTCTGCAGACCAGGCTGTGCCTTCTTGTCACTGCCTCTCAAAATTTGATAACATACCAAAAAATATATCAATATTTTGAGGACTTGCAGGGTAGCATATAAATGCAAGTGCTGTTATTGGTGTGTGAGTAAAATAAAAGTCACCAACAAAATGTCATTTAAAAAGTTTTTTTATTGTAATAATCCCCTCAACTTTCACAATTCAAGTTCACATACCACATCCTCAGGCCAGCTTCACACTGCTCGTTCATATGTGACATACAATTTCTTGTGCTGGTTCACAATCTCACCCATTCATTCACACTAGCCTCCTAAATAACCAGCCTGGTAGAGGCAACATTAGCAATATAGCTTGATGAGCTCATCGCTGACTGCAGACGGAGCGAGAACACCGATGTCTGTGAAGAGAAGAGTGATGTAGGAAGGAGGTGTGTAGTCCACAAGAGGATGTTCATCCTGAAGGTCTCTACCTCCCCTTAGTGTGGAGGCTTTGAACTAGAGAGAAGACACACACACACAGAGCTATTTAAGTATTTTATTTTTTTTTAAATTAAACATGACAGACTGTAAAATCAAATACAAGCTCTGCCTGTGCATCATACAATAAAGTAAGTTGAAAGCTCTGATTTACTTGTTACAAGCTATAACAATTCTTACACTGATTTTCCCTGAACAATACTCTCCCCCTGAAATATGTTGCCCAAGCCTACCTTGAAGGCAGCTGGCACATCGCGCTGATTCAGCGGGTACTGGCGCACAAACTTGAAGCTCTCGGCCACCACATAAAATGGCTTGTTCATGGCCCGTGCTGATAAGGCCATGGTGTAGGTCCCAATCTTGTTGATGATACCTCCACTCTCCACAACACCCTCTGCACCCACCAGTACCATGTCAACCTGCTCCATGATGTACCTGAAGAAGTGAACAGTGAACAAAGTGGTATCTCTGACAAGAACTGCAGTCAATAAGATTCAAGTTAAGACATCATAGAAGCAAATCTGTAAATGACTGGTTGTCAGTCTTTAGTTCTGATTTTTTTTTTAAACAAACGTGCGCTACACAATGTTGGTGGAAGTAAAATGCCCTTCCAACTGTTGTGTCACATTTTATCAAAAGTATCAAGCCTTCAAGAGTGTCAAGTTTTGTTCCTGTTATTTAAAGCATAAAACATTCATAGCATAACTGTTTTGTCACTGTTATTAATATAATCACTGTATAACTGCCATCATTAGTTAACCATAAACAATCACTAGTAATGTTCGATTATCAGGTAACCATAAGCCATGACTAGTAAAAAGTGTGCTACCACTGTACACTCATCAGTAAGCAGTGTGCTATCAGTGCATGCTAACATTCACCAGTAAGCAATGTGCTATCACTGTGTACTCACCCAACAGACGCATCAAGGATGAGGATGGCTGGGATGTCATGTTTTCTGAGCTCTCTAAAGGTCTCCTCACTGTTCACGACAAGTATTTGTGGTAACATGTGCTTTTCAAACTGTCTTCAAAATAGTACAACATCAAAATGTTTTGTCACTGTCCCTTACTTGAAATGTCTGGAAACACAAGTTTGATCGGCTTAAAGCATGCTTGTCAAAGCCTGTGTGGATACTGGGCATCTATGTATACCAGTGCATGTACATTCGCCTGTAGCATTCTGTGCATCAAAAGCTGAGGATAGATTATACCAACAAAATGGAAAACAAAGAGAAAAATATACTCAGCAAGCTTTGAGAAGCACACGTCTCTCAGCAATATCTAACAAACTATTCCCACATTAGAATGAATTTACACATCACACTCAGCAATACTGAAAAACACACTATTTTTATATTAGAATGAAGATGAACCAGCCATTACTCACCCTCCTCTTGAATAAGATAGCTTAATGAACACTTATTTACTAACTCTGCCCTGTCTGGATAATACCACATGACAAAAATCACTCATTAACTCACCCTGCTCTGTTTGGACAAGATTCTGTGACAAAGACTTTAAAATGAATCTGAGCAGCAGCTGCCTCCTTCAAGACTTCCATGACAACACGTGAATAGCTGTGAGTCAAGATCGTCTGGAAATGCATAATGTAATGATAAGACTAACTTGCACAACATAATGTTACAATCAAACTTGTAGATTACCTCCCAGCCCCCAACTCCCAACTTATTTTCTTTAAAAATCTGTAGGTAGCACCAACAAAACTGAAGAATTGTAAACGCATTTTCATGTTACAAAAAGAACATAAAGTCATGAGTTTTGGGTAGACAACTCTTCCAGAGCAAGACATCAGAGTTATCAACAGAATGAGACTCAGAACTTCCCATGAGGCTTTATGACCAGATTATAATCTGCTCACCATCTTCCCATAAGCACATTTTTATAGTGCTTCAGACTTCTTGTACCCACCTGTGAAAACTGATGTCCTTTCCATCTGAAATAACAATCATTTAGCATGGCAATCCTCATGTGGTTTTAGAAAAAATGACTTTTCTTTTCTATCGCCAAAAGAGCTAGCTGCATACACACTGCTACTTAATATTTGATCCCTCTTAGGAAATTGGTAAACTCACAGCTCCTTCAGCAATGAAAGGACTTGCAATTTTGCCAATTTTTGCGCGTGACCCAGCCATCTTCTTGACAAAAAGGTTACCGCGATCAATCAAGATCTTCTGACACTCTTCAAAATTCTGCACAAAACCCAGTGATTGATTGCAAGCATTAATGCAAATGTTTCAGTCAAACCAATCTCTTCACAAGTGGTATAAGAAGATTCATTGTTACAATTCAAGACAGTCTCTCAGAAAACAAACATCAGGAAATAGTATACATGTAGTCAATGATTTTTGTTTGTCTAGCAGTCAATGATGTCTGAACAGTTGTTTATTGGGCTTAGTATATATGTAGTCAACGTTGTGTCAACAGTTGTTTGCTTGGCCTAGTATATTTGTAGTCAATGGTGGGTCTACAGTTGTTTTCTTGCCATCTCCCTCTTTCTCCTTTTAACTTATATATACACACACAATGTAGCAATTACAGAAAGAAAATAAATGAATTTAGCATGAAGTCAAATAAATTAATTCATTTATATGTGTAATAAGCACCTAAAGCTAGTGCAGTAACATACTCCAAGGTAGGGTTTGTATCATGTTCACTTCACAGTAAGGTCAACTAGGCTTACACTTAATTAAATAATAATCCACTGGGTCTACTAGAGTTAAAAATATATATTTCAAATACAGAGAATCATCGTGAAAAGATCACTTTGAATCATCTATTCTGTAATGAATTAGAGTAGGCAAGGCCTGTTGTTTGCCAGTATTTATGAATAAAAGAGTTTAACAAGCATAAGAAACAATTCAAAGATAATGTGTAGCCATGGAAACATATCATCATGATAGTGCACGCATTAATGGACTGTGATTTACTACAGAATGGCATAAACAAAATTTCTTCTCTGGTTGTAATTATCTTCCCTTAATCAAAGAGGCATCTAGGCAGATAGGATTTCTCTGTGCAGCACAGTCATTGCTGTTTACATAGGAAACTGTGATTAAATGCATCTTGTTCTATTTAGCGTTTCTGATTGAATGTCAACAGGATTTTTAGTTAAATCATAAGCACATCCTACCGGTTGCTGAATGTTGGTTAGTGTGATGAAACGCAGGAAAAGCTCACACCCTGAACGTATGGACGTTGTGCTAGAATCTGTTTGGGTCAGCTTATCCATTGCCAGTCGTAGGCGGTCTCGAAGCTCAGATATTGTCTCCACTGCACATTGTTAAAAAAAATGCATAAAATCAAAGGTGCTGCATTTATATTTGCAATCTGCCTTTGGCTTTATAATAACAGCAAAAGAAACTTTGTTATTGTTTATGGTTTGGCTCCTGATAACTGTTTTTCAAGTTAATTATGAAACATATTTACACAGCTACATTATACATACAGATACTAACATATACATTATATCTATATTGTTTATGTTATATATTGTATATATTATATATGTTCTATATCATATTGTATTGGGTTTTTGGAAAAGTCGTGACATATTTTCCTATGTTTTCTAAGGGCATTTATTTATGAAAAAACAAAGATCAGTGATATATTGCCCGTTTTGTTTGATAACCTTTTGCCATCTTGCAATAAGCTTCATAATTCCTCTTTCACAGATCAAAAACTGAACACAGTGTTGACTTACAACCTCATCTAAATTAAATGTTATACCACACAAGAGTTTTGAAGAAAGCAAGACAGTCTGATGGTCACTTTTGACATGTGATCAAATTTATGTGTGGTCTCACATTGTTGTGATGGAACACGACTCCTTTATAAATAAAGAATGCTGGACATTTCTGAATGATGGATTCATTCAAACTTTTTCCAGGTCTAAGCTCGAAAAATCCCACCATACTAAAAGCATAACCTTCCTCTGAGGAATGTCTGGTGTTAATGTCATTTGAGGTGAATCATCATGTCAGGACCAAGATTTTTTGCGCACCACATTGTTGCAAACTATCCACTTTTCATTTTCAGTTATCAGTCGCTTTAAAAAAAAAAGGATTGTTTACTTCATGTTTAATGAGCATATTGCAGCTGTTTATAGGCGCTGTCAAATGAATATCTTTAAGTTCACGAGGAACCCAAATATCGAGCCTGTTTACATATCCCAACTTATTTACATGGTTGCAGCACTTGAATGATGAATGTTCAATGTTTCTGCAATCTCTCAGATTGTGTAATGTGGGTCTGACTTGACAATTGCCTTTATTATAATGCTATCACCCTCGGTAAGCCTCCATGACTAATAAAATTGAATGCATTACGGAACTTCGTAAACCATCGTTGGAACTGACGTTCTTGCTGAGCATTGTGACTGCAAACTTTGTACAACTTTTCATAAGCTTGACACACATTCTACCCTTTATGGAAGTAAAACAGTAAAATGCGGTGAAATAAACAGCTTGGTCTTCCATTTTCAACTTATTGTAAAATCTCCAAAACTCAACCAACTTGCTCAATTTATTTTTGGAATGAAGCAAGAACTGTCACCTGTCTAATGACACAGTAATAACATAAATGCAAATGACTCTTGTACTTCCGAAAATGAACTAGCACCATTGGCTGCCATGTCCCTTGTTTTATTTTATTCTAGATTATTTGGCCTTCTGGTATTTCCCCCGCCCCCTTCTATAGATATGGGTATGTCGTCCAGTTTTAACCCTTTGCCTATCATATATTAGTGTAGAGTTTGGGTGGCTTGTCACCACGGATGTTACAAATGAAAGTATACAGGCAGTCCTCGACTTATGACGCTGTTCTGTTCCTACACTGCGTTGTAAACCGATTTTCGCTGTAAGTCAGAACATACATACATAGTGTACGTAAATAACATACTGTAAGCACTTATTCTATCCTAACACTTATCCTAAGAGTTACTAACACAGTAATTATCAAAAAACACATATAAAATACATTTAATAATGAAATGAAACACGAAGTTTGTGTTACGATGTTTACGACGCAAAACCACTTAAGTCGAAACAAGGCTTTATACAGTAAATGGGAGATGTGTTGTAACCACGAAACATGGTAACTTGGGGCTGACGTAACCCAAGGACTGCCTGTATTATGCCATAGTTCTTAAGGTTCATAAAAAAAATGTAGCCTTTAACTGTAAAACCAGGTTTATAATGTTATTAACTTCATACTAAGATGTATAAACTTGTTTAAACTTTTTTGAAGTTTTCATTTGACCTGCAGTTTGGTGGCTGCTGGGATCACCGCGCATTGAGCGCATCTTTGTGATGCGGATACTAGCGCGCTACAAAACTACATCATCATCATCATCATCATGTATTCTTTCAACCACACTTTATCAATGTGATTTCAGATATATACAGTGTGCACAAGGAGAGGCAAAGCTAAGACTGTACAAGACCATCTGCAATGCAAAACTTAGAAGAAAAAAAGTTTTTGTGAACAACTTTTCATCAAGAGGAACTTACTCTTATTTCTTTCTAGGAATTTAAGCAGAGTCAAGATGGCTGCCACTGCTGCAGAAATCTCAGGGTCGGTACTAGTAATCTCATTAAAGTCCTTCAGAACTTCTGAAAGAGACAGAAAGTTTAGAATAAAAATGCAACATCACTCATTTATTTTTTAACTTCTGCTAAAGAAATTAAATAAATATGAACTATTCAAACAAGAGTTACCCCAAAAACCATATGACACAATGGTTATATCATAATAGGCAGTTCACAAATAGTAATTCATCCATCATCCACATAACCAATATTTACAAAGTGTATTATCTTTTTCACAGACAAGGCACAGAAAACCAATAACTGCAAGGTTAATGACTAATAATTACTATTACTCCATAAATCTTTAATTTAACATTTAATAAAGTCTGGTATGTAAAGTTTATTATTTATACTAACAGCCTACAAAAAATGTAAGAAATGGTTCATATTTAAGACAGAAATATAAGCATACACTGCAAGAATAAAAAAATACGTGCAATTGTTTCGCTGTTGTGATAATCCTAGCTATCCAGTGGTTTAAGTCACCGGTTGCTCTCTTACAAGTCTTTCGAACTATAGACTCATCCACACCCACATACATCTTGAATGCATATATGAGTTCAAATACAACACCCTATACTATCCTAATACATATACTTCAGGTACAATTATGACACTTTTGTCCTTATTTAGATAAGGTTGTATGTTTATGCAGATACAAAAATGCCATGCTGTCCTATCCTTCAGATGCCAGATGGCAAAATCTTGACTAAACAGTCAGCATCATTTCCAGACTTATCTGCTGGAAGCTGAAGAACACATCAACCCCGAAAATACATAGGTTTTAAGCCAGATTCTAGTCAATTAAATCATCAACTTTCGTCCTTTCTATTCGTATTTTTAAGCAATTTGATAAAGAAAAGAAAAATTAATTCGCATCTGTACATTCATGATGCATGTCTAATGTCTATAAACTCTACACACGTATTAAAGCGCTTTCCATACCATCACTGTCTCTCGCCTCTGTTGTCATTTTTGTAAGGCTGTGGAAATCTTGAATTCTCACAATACGAGCACTAATTTATTTATAAGAACCCTAAATATAAGATAAATATTCGAAATTATCTTCTTCAGGTCTTTCGTCAGCCATGCGGCCTATGAGAGTAGCTCCCCTTGGTGCGTGTTGACGACTGCGTGTAACCGTCATTTCCCTGGAAAAACTCTTCCAAAGATTCGAATAATAATGATACATATATTCCCCACCCACCCAAACCTACCGTTGGCGATCAATTTATGGATAATTTTTTATTTTCCTCGTGGGTTTTAGCTGCTGTACACCGAGCTATATATAGCTACATGTGTCGTCTGCTGAAGTAAGCAGGTCTGTGATGCTACGACAATGACATGGAAACAATTCAATCAGCGAAACAGCTGATCATAACTTGCAGATACGGCTTGCCCATAATATTTGTCGGAAAAAGTATTTCGCGCACGAGTGGTCTTAAAAACAGTTGTGCGGCCCAGGGCTGGAAGCCATACTGAGCGATACAGACGAGGAGACAACAAGGAAAACAACATTTCCTTATTTCCCGGCTTCAAATACCTTCCTGCCACTCACCCAAGTTTCAGTTTGCGTGTGTGTGTGTGTGCACGCAACGGAAATTCATGCATTGTATGGAACCAAGTTGCGGGAGAACTATTGCTAAACAGAGTTTGCCGAAGCATCGATGACATCTTCCTGAAGGCATTGTGTTCTGGCGAAAACACCGTGACAAACATTACGTGGCGTTTGTCTCTGCTAAATACAAATGTTTTCTCCACAGCCTCGCCACACACAGGTATTTCTGCTATGATCATAGTCTGTCCTAACAGACGTCCTTTCTTACAAGTTTGAAGAAGGATCTGTTTGTTGTGGTGGCTGTACATTAGCTGCCAAACAATTTATTTTCCTAGTCCCTCCATCGTCATAGACATAAACATCCATGCCGCAAACTACGTCACGTAATGTTTAAAGCACTTGCACCTGCTGCATGATCAAAACTGGTGGTTAGCATTGCCAGCTCGATCTTGAATGACCTAACATTACTTATCAACCGGATCGATCTGGTTACAGTGGAGTGAGTACGTGTTCTGAATGTGAATGAGTGTGATATCACTCCCAAGCATATATATATAATATCTTATTATAGATGTCACGTCACCGTACAGTCATATTTGTGCTTGTTTGTGTCCAAATGTTTATATTATATAAGTCATTAAAGACGCACACAGACATTATCTCACGTGACAGTATGAGTAGACCTGTTTAAATCCGAAAATCACGCCGCGGCAGTTAAAGTTACTGGCCCCCGACTACCCGGACCACGCCTTGTGAGCAGGATTCATTGTGTTCCTCCGTCTCTCCCGCCCTCCTCTCGCCCTCCTGCAGGGTTTAGGACTGAATGAAGACGTGAGAAAAGTTTGCCTCCTGTCGGCACTGCCACGACAGCAGTTTCCATTGTGACTGGCGAAGCAAACACTCCCACCCATGGACGTGTATTGGATATTATAGTTTGTGCCCCCACCCGACCCTTTTGTATCGTCTACTCTTCTCCTGTTGAATCAGGAGAGTCCCAACGAACTTGCATCGTTGAGTATTCCCGCTCCCGACAAACACATGTCACGTGACAGGGAAAAACAAGGAACTAGAATTAGTTGGGCAAGAATACACAGGTGAACACAGGTACACTGGAGAAATAACCACGTGAAGTCAAAGCTACAGAAATTATGAAAGCAGAGAAGCTAATTAAGGAAGAGACTCTAGCATCAAGTGTTTGCTGTTGTGTGGGGTGGAATGCACCCTGTACACGTGTTCTTTTCTTAGAGATGTCAACATATCGATCATTAGCCAAGAGTAATTACTGTCGAGTTTTGTAAACGAGCTTTTGACATCTTCCAGTTTTCCTCTCAATGACCTCGGATACCTTTCATATAATCCAGACTTTCCCGTCTTCCAGTTTTTCGAGAATTTCCTACAGGGTTAGGGTTAGGCGATATGACAAGTGGGATGGGAGGGGTCAAGACGTGAAGGAAGACTGAAGGATGGTCTCCAGGAGCGAGCTATTTATAGCTTCCCCACGTGGTCCATATCAACAATAAAGCAGGATATGTGTCCATGAGTCAAACCTAGCTACCGACTACGTGCATGAACTGACAGACTGTAACCTGATCACACATGATGCATGATGCACTGGCCAAGTGATCGTAGCCTGATCAGATGTGGCACAGGGTACACTGACCTGGTGATTGTAACCTGACCAGACACGACACAGGTAGGAGTAACAAACTATAACCTGAGTAGTCACGACACAGGTAGGACTAACAAACTATAACCTGAGTAGTCACGACACAGGTAGGACTAACAAACTATAACCTGAGCAGTCACGACACAGGTAGGACTAACAAACTATAATTGTAACCTGACCAGACACGACACAGGTAGGACTAACAAACTGTAACTGTAACCTGACCAGACACGACACAGTTTACCCTGTTTGCACATGACACTTTTCTAATAAAACTCTCTCTCTCTCTCCACCCTCCTCCTGTGTCTTGCTCGCGACGATTCCGTGCTTGTGATGGTACATCTAAACTTACATCGTACATCATGCTTACATCACATTCACACACTCATCACACGTCACACTGTAGGCATACATCATACATTACGCACACTTACATCCCACGTCACACATCACTCTTTAAGCATGCATTGCACATAAAACCTACATCTCACATCACACACGTCACCTCTAACACACGTTGTTGATGTTTAGAAATTGTATACACCATTCACACATTACACATTCATCGCGCATCATTTCACACGTAAATCGCACATCACACAGACATCACACCTCGCACACTAAGAGACAGTCCGGGTCACGTTAGTCCAGGAAGCCGAGCGCCGGCCACCCGTTCACTCTGCTGTCTGCTATCAAAACAATTCATGTTTATGTCGGTGTTCCCAGGAACAGAAGGTGCGCCTCTCCTGATAAGCGTTGATAACTGTTGTTGTTCTCTTTTGTGTGTGACGTGTGATCCTCGGCGACCTCACCCTCCTTGATCCTTCCTTTATCCTCATACCCAGGGAACGTACCCTGATGTGTGTGTCTGTGTTTGCTGTACGCACGTCACTCCATCTGGTCTGACGAGAGAGAGAGTGGATGGCAAGGTGTACAAACCATGGCAACCAGCAGCTGAGTCTCAGAGGATGGTGGGGGAGACTTGAGTAGCATGTTCAGGTGTCTCGCTGCTGTGGGCCTACTTATCAGCCTGCATACATGTGTGTGTGTGCTTACTCATCGTGTTTGTCTGTATGTGTGTGAGTACGGGCCTATACCTTATCAGCGTGTATGCCTGTATACTTGTGTGTGCGTGCACATGTGTCAATTTGTGCGCGTGTGGGTTCGTCGCGCGCGCACACAGATGAGGGAGAGGCTGGCGAGGGAGGTGATGGGCGTCACACAGTAGATACCGTACGATTCTCACCCTCCCTTGGTCTGTCACATGACCACAAGTCTCCCTCCCTGTGAGCCTGCTCGCCTGCCAGCCAGTCATCAGAACTATTGTACATGTAGATTGTTTTATTGCAATGTGATTTACATCTTGACAGTTTGCCGTGATAGAATGAGCGCTGTGCATTGACCTCTGGGTTATGTTCTTCCTGCTGTTCAGATAGCATCACTGCACTACCCCAGTCCACCCTTCAACCCTCTTGAAAAATCCCATGACATTTATCTTGTGCCGCGTGTGACGGGAGGTGGCTGCCAGGACATGTGCCCGAGATTATGTCACAGAACTGAAAGTCGACATTTGCGATAAGGTCAGTGGAATTACAGCTTGTTGTTCGTTGTGGTGATGCACGCGTATGTGCATGTGTCTGCATGTTCATGTGTCTGTATGTGCATGTGTGTCTGTGTATATGCACGTGTGCCCCTGAGTAGAGACTGATTACTATGCAGTATGTCCGTGTCCTGGTCGTCTTGAGAGGCGGAGAGGGAAGGAGGGGTAAGAAGAGAGAGGGGTTGGTGTGCGTGTGACGAGAGGTCTGAGCCTCAGTCATCCACAAACAAGAGGACCAGTGGGGCCAGTCACGAAGTGTGACGTCATCTGGCCGCCCGCAGACAACTGCTGGCCGGACTTGCGCTGTCTTCACGAGTTGGATGCGAACCCGCCGACAGATCATCGGACCCTGTCCGCGCGCCTCAATCACCAGTCCTCGCTTTTCCTGCGCGGAATCACTGCGGGTACGTGGGACCTCGCACCCTTACTTGCTAACGGTCGATACTTGTAACAGCATGGACGTGTGCACAGCTTATCTTCTCCTACCAAGTCCCTAGCTCAGCGTGTGCACCACTAATCTACTTGTCCTACTCGCATCACTGCCATCGGACGACGAGGCCGTGTGTAGCGCCGGACATGAACTGCGAATGTGTTTCCGTCCTCAGCCGCGGCTGGCGGATATCTTCATCTTAGCGCACATTAACGGTCCGTTGTCTGGCGCTAGACCGTTGATGCCGGCTCACACCACGACCCACCAAACGACGCGCGGTTCCTGGGCCGGGTGGGAGGTGGTGTTAGGAAGCGGGTGTGGAGGGGGAGAATAGGAGGAAGAACTTGGTGGTATATCCTGGTGATGACTGCTCTCTCCGCTACTTTGTGCAGCTCGCACGAGGAGACGAAGCAGACGATAGACAGGCCAGTGGACCACGTGACGAGTGCAGGTCCGTGACAGGTTAGCGGTCAGTACAGACTGCGCGCGGCCAGGTCAACATCAGCAACAGGTGCCCCGAGGTTGTGTTCCTGTCACCTGAAGCAGTTGTTTCCAGGTGCATGATGGTGGACAGACAGTCGCAAGTGTTTGCCATGCTGGACGACTTCGCGTACGAGTGGAAAACACGCTTTCCCCGCATTCCACCCCCTCTTGTCGGTGTGTTGGGCGGTGTGAGGTCGGCCGGCCAGCGCGGTGCAGCAGGTGACGAGCGCCTGACTCCGCAGCTTGTGGCGCAGCTGCAAAGCACTCTCCGGTGCACGGAGGAGAAAATTTTGCAGCTGGAGGAACAACTGGCGAGCAAACGATACCTGCAGCAATTTTTAGAGCGGGTGCTGAGCTGTGTGAATGCCGCGCCTACCCCGACCACCCTTCCCGGAAAAGACAGCTCCGCGGGACAAGTGCAGACCTTGGTTCAATCCCTTGAACAGTTTTCCTCTCCTGACAATAAGCGGAGTTCCCTCGACTCCAAATCAGGTGTGGGGGTTTCTCGGGCGCGAGCCCTACCTGCGCCGTCACACACCTCGACCTATGGCAAGGAGGCACGCGTGACGTCACAGGGTCGTGAAACAACTTTCACGCAGACCACTTGGCCCCGCCTTCACAAACCCGACATTGTGACAGACACGCGACACACAGCGAGCTCTCACTCGCCGCATGCACCCCAGTGGAGCAGTTCAACAGGTGTTAGAAACAAGGTAGAGGTCAGTTGTAGCGGCGCCGGCCTCATCAAGCAGACGTCGCTGCCGTCGTATGGTGTGGATCAGGTGTGTGCCTCGCAGCCGGAGTATGTGACCAGAGCTGTGTCCATCGGGACTCGGTCCACCGCAGACATGTTTCGAGGAAAGAAAGGAAAGCTGACGCCGAGGCGATCAGACGTAGGACATTTGGACAGCAAAGACAACAGCGCCATCTTCGGTCAGAGAGAGATGATGACACAGTCGTACCCCCGCCTGGAGGGTAGCGTGAAGGGCACTTTTCAGTACCTGAAACTCACCGATGGCTTCAACATCGTGCTGACAGACACCCTCGACCCCCCAGCGGCTACACCACGTCACGCATCGACTGGTGTGAATGAGCACATCGACAAAAACACCAATATCACCACCGCTGACAAGGACGAGGACAGTGACAACCCTTACGATAACAATCCGTCGGCCTTGACCTGTGGCCAACAGAACACACTGAAGATGAAGCACTCAGTGCACTCCGACGACAGGTGTGGTCAGGTGGATGCTGGAGGTGATGGTGGTGTGTGTCCCACGGCCTCTCACTCGCCCCCGTCTCGTCACGCCACGCCGGATTCGAACCACGACTCGGCGGTGGGTGTGTACAACACCATCATCTCCATCACCAGCGGCTCACCCACGCCAAAGGCCCGGACCAAGCCCCCCCTTCCGGCAAAACAGAAAAACCCTTCTGCGTTTCTGTACGACTCGAGCGTGACGTCAGCGGAGTGCAAGGAGGATGCAGGGAGGGGCCGAGGTGACGGGAAGGAGGCACTCAGCGCCAAGGTCGGGGAGACTGACACGTGTGTGCACATCGGGCGCGCGCTTGTCACAGCCGGGCACTGCATGCACACTTCGGGTCCCGGACGAGAGCTTCGCGGTGAGCAAACGCGTGCCGACAGTCAGACGACACGGAACGTGGACACGAGCGGCAGTCATCCTCACCGTGACCTAGTGACCCCAGCGTCTCCCTTACGACCCGAAAGTCATAGAGACGACGATCGAACGGGTGCCCCTAGTGCAGCGGGGATCGCTGGTGTTCATTCCTCGTCGGATCGAGATGGGACCAGCAACGGTGTGCACGCTCTGTGTTTGGCCAGCGTGAACCGAGTGCTGGAGGTTAACCACATTCTAGGCGACAAGAAGCAGATGCCCGAGGGCGCTGGAGTAATGTCCAACTTCACGTTGTTGGCGGGGCCGGGGGAGGAGGAGCTGACAGAAAGGTACAGAAGACTGAGTGACGATAACGGGCGAGTGACCCCTACAGCCCCACCGGTCCCTCCGCCCTTCATCGAGACAGACATCGATGCCGACGACGACGAATCGGTGGCGTTACGCGAGAAGGGGGTAGCAGTGGGAGCAGCAGCAGCAGCCACCCGCGACAAAGCTCGCCACAAAAGCAACACGTATGAGAACTGGACCATCGACAGAGCGGTCACCCAACAGATGGGCGACCTCACCAGCGAGGAAGACGAGGACACGGACGACAATGCCTCGCCTTACTCCACGCTGGGCAGGGGGGTCGGGGGCGGCACCTTTGACCTCCAGTCGCCAGCCCCCCTCCCCTCGCCGCTAGCCTCAACAAACGACGGAGCTGACGACTTTTTGGAGCATCGCCTGTCAGACCAGAGCTTCATCAAGAAGCTGAACTCTCTCCAGCAAGAAGACGAAGAAGATGCGCCTTTATCTCCACTACCAGGCGAACGTAACCATGACGACAGAGCTTGTAAGTAGCGCCGTGACTTATCTGTCTAGCTTTCAAAATAATTGCCTGACACGCTGTTTTCAGTTATCACGATTCGCCTCACCCACCCACTGTTACTGTCCTATTATTTGGCTTTCTTGTTATCTTGTTTCTACCCGTATCGTCTTACCCCTAGTGTTTGTGTTGCTGGTGTTTTGTTTATATCCTCGTGTGTACTACCCTGTATTTATTAGTGATGCGCACATGGAGTCATGTCAGATGAGACACAACTCAACAATCAGTTTCTATTTCCTTCCTACAATCAGTCGTTTCCTCCATGTGCAGCACCAACATTTCCGCAAACTGGCGACACGACGAGGAACTGATGAGCTGAGTTAACAATGTGACTAAGAGTGTGACTATGTGACTTCTAATGAGTGTGACATAGTGTGACTGAGACTGTGATTATGACTGTAGCTGACAATGAATGTGACTAAGACTAATGAGTGTAGGTATGCGTGACCATGTGACAGGCAGTGTGACATAGTGTGACTGAGACTGTGATTATGACTAACTGGCAGTGACTAAGACTAGTAGTAAATGTAGCTATGTGTGCCCATGTGACTGGCAGCGTGACTACGACTAATAGTAAATGTAGCTAGGTGTGCCCATGTGACTGGCAGTGTGACTACGACTATATGCGTGCCCCACCCTTTTAACACCCTTGTATACCCTTGACATTGATACTAGTCTCAGCGGTGCATGCTAGGGTGTGGTAGGTAAACAGTGTGTGTGTGTTGTCATGCACGTCAGTGGTTCAGACCATCTCAAGCACAAATGTCAACGAACTTGTCCTTTGAAAGTGATTAGCTGCTCATTTAGTCTAATATTAGTAGTAGGCTGAAACTCTGGAGACTGATTGAGCATCCGAATCGATGTCTCAAGTCCTCCTAATTAATAATTATTAACACTATAATGTTAACAGAAATAAATGCGGATGTAATTATAAACATGTCCGCTTTGGCTGCTGCGCACAGACTTGTAGATTCCACCATAACATGCACACCCTACCCGTTTACTTTCCTACCAGTGACATAGAATCCGTCCTGTGATATAGTCCAGCTAGCAAGTGATGTGTCATCAGTCCGTAGGTCACAAACAAGATGTTTTGATGATATTGTGGTGATGTAATGACGCAGACTGAACCCTGGTGGTAAACAACTTAGGTTGAGGTAGGCGTGAAGCGTATGACTTGTGCCAGAAATAGTCGCCGGGTGGCATTCATGCGGGGTATACTTAGCACCATGATGTCATGGGGGCTGGTGTACACGAGAAACACTTGAGACCCAGAGATCGGTGCTAGGCTCCCGCTGAGTCACCTGTAGTAAAAGTTCGCCCCAGCCACTAGGTCACCGAGGTCACAACCACTGAAGGGTGCGAGGAGTGCACTGACCCACAGACCGGATAGAGCAGAAACCTGTCAGTGCGTGTGTGAGTGTGCGTGTGTATGTGTGTGCGCGTGTGTATGTGTCTGTGCGGACGTGTGTGTGTGCTGGACTACAAAGTCCCACTTAGTCATAAAGCTGAGAAAGACGAGCGACTGAGATCACACACACCAATGTGTCGTCTGCTGTGTGCTGACACACAACTTTCGATTATCCGACAGCCCCTGACATTTAACTGTGACAGTGTCAGGTCACTGCGATAAGCTAAGGTCAGAGGCCCCGCGATGTAGGTCTGTTTATTATGCGGGTGTTAGCAGCACCGAACCGTCCACCCTGTCGGCTGTTTAATCGTCACCTTCGTCATCTCAGCAGATGTAAGATGGCGACAGACATCACGAGTCAGGTGATACACACATTGTGTTGTAATGGAGCAAACACAAGAATAGTTCTCGCACAAGCATTTTTATTTCTTGCGGACAGTCTGACTGACTCACAGGACCATCAAGGATGACATTGAGGGAGAGGTTGTTGCACAGACATAAATCATAGAAGCACGGATGTGTGTAGGTGGACTGCCGTCTGTCTGCCGAGACCAACGCTTAGCCTCTTGCAGAGTTCTCCGCTGCTAGTCTCGGCGAGCATAAACAATGAGTGTGACTAAACCGGAAGCTTTGTACACACTTGCCTTGTTTCAGTAGTTAACTTGGCACAAAAAAGTCGTCTGCGAGCAGTCCAATAGTACAAGTTCGTAATAGAAGTCTGTGGGTTTTTGCCTTCATCACGTGGTTCGTTGGCTGGGGCGGCTTCCTGTTGCGCAAAGTGCAGACAATGATGTGAATGAGTCAAAACACCTGTTGGGACGACAGGGCCCAGCCAGCCGGTGTCAGCATCTGCTTGTGGTTTAACTGCGCATTGTCTTAGTTCCAAGTTTTCCTTTTCCTAGTCCCGCCCTGCTGGTGTAGTGTGTTTCCAGGGGATATTAAAATTCAAGACTCCACTTGTGCAAATACACGTTTTCACCTGATGAATGCTGGTCTTTGGCCACGAGATCATGCTCAGTCTGGTGTACAGGTCCACCAACATCCTATGCTTAAAACACATGTCATGACACACACGCAAGTAATAGATAACTACGGCCTCAGATTATAACAGCGCTGGTGAGACAGTACACACCTTTACACACCTTGAGCACGAAACTGAAGGTGAGATAACAAACTAGTCGAGATGCTCTTGAAAACCTGAGACCGTGGTGTCTTTTAGCTGGTGGACTGCCTGTTGTGGTCCCGGACCTGCTGGTACTTGACACATTTCTGAGTTATTCTCTTATCTTCTTCCCTATAGACACGACTGTGTCACGGTGACTGACCTTCAGTGATTTTCCTGGATGTGTGCAGAGGTAAAAGACTGCATACAGCACGTGCATGCGAACACGACAGGCTGAATACCACAGTGTGTATGTGTGTGTGAGAGAGAGACAGAGTGGGGCCAGGGGGTGAGAGAGACGGACATAGGCACGGGGTGAGATAAACACTAGACACAAAAAAAAACAAAAAAACAAACAATAAACAGAGGATTTTAATTTAGCTCCCCCTCCCCATGGTAAACCGAGAGACACAAACAGTACAGCGCCCACTGTAGACAGGAGCATGAAGGAGACAAGAAAATCAGGCTGGATAACTCCTGATGATGGAGAAGCTGTCATTTTGTCAGACATCCAATGCTCTCGTCACTCATACAAATCTCGCCCTCTCTCACAAAGAGCTTCTGTTAAGGAAAATGAAAACCTTGTTTTGACATAAGACTATGCAGATTATAATAATGAAAAATAAGGAAATAATAATAAATACACTGGCAAACATCTTCCTGAAAAAGTCTGCAATTGCGTGCGACACAAATGCTTCCGGTAAGCACCCGCTGGTTGTCCTGGCAGGGGCCACCGTGGGTACGTGCACACTGTGCACCAGCATAGGCCCTCCAGACCCCAGGGGCCACCACGTCAGTATATATTGAATAGAAAACACAAGGGTGAAGGGACCTCCGAGCCTGGAGCCTCACCCCTGTGGTCCCGGGGTCGCAAAACGGAGGTGAAGGTCGGCCACTTGTTGATTTTCAAGCTGGTCGTCAGGTCTGTCCAGGCAAACCGAAGGACGAGTTTCACAACAAACACAAAGGAGGACGGGGATTCTTCCTGCTTCCCCAACTCCACCCCCGACCCCAACTCATACTTGCGAAGCAGGTGCAGGGAGAGTTTCCTGGGAGAAGGTGGCGCCGCTCAGGTGTCGGAAAATTAATGTGCCAGGTGTCCAGGACTGCATGAAGCCGGGAAAATGTGACTAGTCATGTCCTGGTCTTTCCCCATTTGATGTAGTTACAACTGCAAATTGTTTTACGACCAGTCGACCATACAGCTCAGTACACACAGGTGGGTTCAGTACAGGTGGAGAACAAGTCTCAATGTGCGTGTCTTTTGAAGAGTAATAAGCATTTAGCATGTGCCTCTGAAGATCACATTGCCGACTCATTATCATGTTTCTCATTACTAAGTGTCATGTATATTTTTTCAACAAACGTCAAAGACTGTAGAATTCACAATTTGTCCACCAAATTTCTACCGTGTCTCAGAGTCTGACAGCACAAACACCCATTTAACATTTTTGTTCTTGTCCTGATCGCCTCATTGTCGGCTTACCCCGGAGATACGTACCCGGTGTTTCTGGCGAGCAAACCTGTGAAATTCCCTTCCACTCGATCTTCGTCACACCGACTCCACCAAACATTTCAAATGTTTTTAAGGCTACTTGTGATGACAAGGCTACCTGCACAGTTTTCCTCGCGAGCACTCTACCTCGACCTCTGACCTTCCTCATAGGCGTTTACTCATTTCCTCCTACCTCGATGAAGTGTCCTTGACCCTCACCCAGAGTCGTGGAGGCGAGTTTTACGTGTTTGCATAGTTTTGCCACCAGCATCCCTCCCCACCCCCCACACTCTGTCTCTCTCTCTTATAAACACACATTCCATTCATGCACACAAAAACTGGCGTCTGCGCATGCACATAGCGTGCCCACAATCAGGTGTACATGCACGTGCACACTGCACTATCAAGTTTGACATTAGAGGCGCCACTTCTTTTCCCTCTATGCCTTTCTTCCACTCCCTCCTTCTGACCCAACCATTCGACCATCGAATCTCCTGACTTCTGAGCGGTTGGTGTCCGTGCGAATCCACACCATTTCTTCGTTCCTCGCCAAAGCTCTCAGTAATTCTTGTGTGTACCAAAAGTTCGTCTACTTTGCTTGGTTTTAAGCAAATACTATACAGCATAATTCTGCTCCAAAACATCTTTATTTTAATATTTATTCCGCCACCACCACTACCACCCTGCGTCACTCGTGGATTGATTTTTTAAAAATGTCTATTTTTACAACAATATATTTCAGAGGAGTCTCTGTAGGTGTGTGTGAGAGAAAGAGTGGTAGTCACGTGGGGACCAGCACCATCACCCCCTTTACTCCTCCCCCCCCCCTTTACTCATGGGATCGGTACATTCACCGCTCCCCACCCACTCCACTGCTTCTCGCCATCCTCGCTGATCTGGTCCGCGAGCGCTTTGAGAGAGCTGACAGCCTGTCCGGCTATGGAACATCACCTGGGCAACGTGGGTTACCCTGGCTAGAGTAACAAATGCGTGTCTGGTATTGGTTCACTATAACGCAGGAATATTTGTGACTTTCAGGCTGATAGTCTGCGGCACTGTCAGTGATCGAGGAACACACGGGAGTTAACATAACAATTGTAATAATGAGGAGGGGAGCAAACACGTGGACAAAAAGTGATGATGCCCCAAACCAACGTAAACAACCCTCCGTGGGGGCGATCATACGGCTCGTGCCATGTCACGTGGTGACTGCCATACAGGGTAGGTGTGTGGACAGGTGGCGCTACAAGCACACGTACGTCAGTCGCCGCACGAGCTGCAGGAGCTGTTAACCCGCATTCTTCGTGCCCGTAACTAAATATAGTCTTTAGTCGATATTTCACGAAAAACACCTACCGTGACATTTACTAAGAGATGGCTTTCATGTGATGTTACGATGAGATGGCTTGTAAACAGTATTTCAACGTCTACAAACTGGCTTGAAAGGGGTATCCGCCATGAAATGGCTTTTAAATGAGATGAAATGACTGAAATGAGATTACCCTGACATGAGATGTGTTTACCCTGAAAAGATTAATGAGATAACCTGTACAAAAGATTTAAGGAAAGAAGTGGATTCATATACTGCTCAAAACAGTGAGTTTATCTGAAGCTAAAACACATGTTTATCTCGCGTAAACATTGTTTATCGTGCGCAAATCTCGACCTTTTTCCGAATGTTTCGGACAGTGAGTCACTCATCTGTGATCAAGTGAGCTGGGTAGTGATTTTACTGAAACCAGCTTTAGTAAATTTGTTTCCATGAGATATTTGTCTTGTCCATATAAGGAGAATCAGAAATTTATTTTAATACCCATCAAACTTCAGCTTCCCGTTGGGTGGCGTTAGGGATGAAAGAAAGGAAGCTGTGAAGAGAAGCAGAAGCATCGGTGGTGCTGTCAGACTACAGAGGCGACTTACACATACCAAAGCAAGGAGGTTTCGATTTCAGTTTTAAGTGGCATTAGTAAACAGGACAAACACTAGGCTTGACAAGTCACGGACCGGGTGAACTCACGTCTGCTTGGACTTCCTCGGCCAGTGGATTGTTTGACCCACCATGACGCCATCAGCTGAGCCCACAGCCTGCGGAGAAACAGGTAGGCATCCGAGGAACTCGATCTTTAAAGTGCCAAACCGCTCAAGGTATCGGTCGGGTGCAATCGGGATTGCATGTTGCCTTGGTGACGATGTGATACTGAAATACAAACCAGCACGTGCCTCTACAACATGCAGCGCCACACTAGGCCTGCGTGACTTCCTTCATCTCTGGCGCTAGGATTGTGTCAGTTGAAGATGTCGGATGTCTTTAAAGCTCCAGTAGGGTACATTTTTTTCCGAATGATTGGGGTAAAGCTCAGTTCAGTTACTTCCTCCCACACGTCCGCCCTGGACATGCTCGTCTACAAACATCACCAGGAACACAAAGAGGACAAGATGGACACCAGGATTGTACACACTCACCAGGATTGTAAACAGACACTGGGAATCAACACAGACACCAGGATTGTCATGAACATCAGGATTGTTCGTAGACACCAGGAATGTACACAGACACCAGGAATCAACACAAGACACCTGTACACACGTGATGCCATGATATTGGCCTCTTTCTGGCAACTGTGATGTTTGTAGGCATGCATCTAAAAACAATATGCATATTTATGTAGCACATTTCTCCACTATAGAGGCGAGTCAATACGTTTTATACAAATAAAAACAAATGACATTGAAATATAAAATCAAAGCATTTACAGATGGTATTTTATAGCTATTCACTGTCAATAGAAATGTAAACATTGTACAATGTATTGCACTGCATAAAGATAATCTCAAAAACAGAAAGGGGTTGTTTAGCAATATACAGCATTAGCATTGCATAAAGCTAACTACAAGAACAGAGTTGGATAGTTTAGCAAGATTTGGGGAAACAGTATCTTGCACTAATCCCCCAATCAATAGACAAAAAAAAAAAAAACCCAACAAAAACAAACCAGCTATAAGACTTTCAGTATACTGTGTACTGAGCGCGACTATTGTGGCATTTGAGCATTCGATATTAACACAACAGTGAGCAATACGCAGAGCACTATAGTGTTCTGGACATTAAATAAATTCTCAAGATAAGCCATCACAACCGGAGGTCAGACTACAAAAAGAAAATTACCGGAAGTTAATGATAAGCACCATAAAAATAACGAACAGCCTTTTTTAAAGCATGGTGTTGGATCATAGGCACCCAGCAGCAGTGTTTAGGTGAATCAAGGATAATGTGCAGGAGGCAATTTCTTTGTCAAATTACTGTGTCAAGCGCATTACAGGAGCTCTCCACACCAACTGTGAGAAGACAGCTCTTTTGCCTTCCCAGATACAAGCATTCTCACTGTGAACCAACAAGTCAAAAGTTATCAAGTCCTGGTAATACATGACTGTATAGTACAGCTGGCCTGATCATAGTGCCTGACTATACAGTACAGCTGACCTGATCATAGTACCTGAGTATACAGTACTGCAGACCTGATCATAGTACCTGAGTATACAGTACTGCAGACCTGATCATAGTACCTGACTATACAGTACAGCTGACTTGATCATAGTACCTGACTATACAGTACTGCAGACTTGATCATAGTACCTGACTATACAGTACTGCAGATCTGACTATACAGTACAGCTGACCTGATCATAGTACCTGACTATACAGTACTCCTGGCCTGATCATAGTGCCTGAGTATACAGTACAGCTGACTTGATCATAGTACCTGACTATACAGTACTCCTGGCCTGATCATAGTGCCTGACTATACAGTACTGCTGACCTGACTATACAGTACAGCTGACCTGATCATAGTACCTGACTATACAGTACTCCTGGCCTGATCATAGTGACTAAGTATACAGTACAGCTGACCTGATCATAGTACCTGAGTATACAGTACAGCTGACCTGATCATAGTACCTGAGTATACAGTACAGCTGACCTGACTATACAGTACAGCTGACCTGATCATAGTACCTGAGTATACAGTACAGCTGACCTGATCATAGTACCTGAGTATACAGTACAGCTGACCTGATCATAGTACCTGAGTATACAGTACAGCTGACCTGACTATACAGTACAGCTGACCTGATCATAGTACCTGAGTATACAGTACAGCTGACCTGATCATAGTACCTGAGTATACAGTACAGCTGACCTGATCATAGTACCTGAGTATACAGTACAGCTGACCTGACTATACAGTACATCTGACCTGATCATAGTACCTGACTATACAGCACTGCTGACCTGATCATGGCCAGTGGCAGTGGGGAAAGTTTAGAGCATATGTTAATTAGATGTATGTTTGAAAACCTGTGTCTGGATAATAAATGACTTTGCACTTATTAATCCTGTTAAGAGTGGAGACATTTTCCCTATGGGAAAACTAATCGGTTGAATACCACAGGCACTTCACGGGTGTGATAGCGCTATAGCACTGTCTGTAGCTACAGACACTGGAGATACCTAAGCAGCCTTCATACTGACTTCATTACATCTCTAATAACAGATCAAAAAGACAAAGTTTTACCTTCAGCAGCTGTAGTTCAGAGTCTTAGGTCATTTTAAGACCCAAGTATTTCAAGTAGTTCAAGATAGTTGGCCATCAATGGCGGACTGCAATTGTTAATTGGCCCGTGGAATGGGAACCACAAGATGATAATATTTAGAATTGGTAGACAAACATGGTGTTGCTCCTTTAGCAAACATGTTAGTGTTAGCAAGCTGAGTCCACATGTAATGTTTAATGTTAGCAGGCCAACACGCTGTACAGGGACAGGAATCTCACACATTGTCTAAGGAACAATAGAGTCTGTAGGCCTGGAGACCTATAGTGTGAAAGACATTGCTGTGTTATTTCCTTTGTGCTGACCTTAACAATAAAAAAGAAGCCCCGTGTGGAGTTCTAGACCAAGAACTTCATGTTTATATCACAGACTCTGCTCTCAATAATGTAGTTTTAGAAGTTCTCTTTCATTCTTTTGTTTGTTCTTTCTTATTTTCATTGGTCCTTCAGTGACTTTTTCATTGTTCATTTTTTGTCACTAAACTATTTGATTATGTGAATGTTACAGCACTTGCATCAGACATTGTCTTCTTCCATGGACCAGAGCGACCAGAGTCACCACAAGGCAAAAGAGGATCATCAAGAGAACGATATCCATCTGGTGATGATCCAGGGATGCCTTTTAACCTTAATTCTACAAACAACTCCAGCAGCTGTGAGGAGGAACATGACTTCATTGACACTTCCTTTGATGATGTGAGTAAACCACCACACAAACACACACAGCGGGCTACATGTGGGTATGCCACTACATTTATTGTTATGTGTATGTGTGTCTCACACAAGAACACACAGACTTACATGTTTGTGACAGCTACATGTTCATTTGCAGGTATATCTGACCATACCAAAAGGATTTAATTACATATATCAAACATTTTTATACATTTGTACATGTGTATGGGTGTGTGTTTGTGTGGGGGTGTTTTTAGGGAGGGATTGCCATCTGCAGAATGTTTTTGTGGTATTGGATCAAGTTATAGAAGTTTCTTGTGTTTATAGGGCTTTATATACATATGTATAAACAGTTCCCCCTTCCCCTACCTCCCTACTCACAAATGCACATGCAGAGGAAGAGGACAGAATGAGAGGATATGTGTTCATGCTTGTATGAACATACAACCCCCCCCCACCCCGATCACACACACACACACACACTTGGAGGAAAGTTCCTGTTTTAGCTGTTTTCCTATGTCAGTGGTTCAGGATACAAAGACTGCTTCCTTAGCATGTGAGAACACAGAGTCATATTTTAGGGGGGAAACATGTCGGCCTAGTGCCAGGTGGAAAGTTTATTTCACTATTTATTTAAATTGTTATAGCTTAGTGCCAGGTGGAAGGTTTACTTCAGTTGTTATTAAAGTCATTTATTGCAGCCTTGCTTTGCCTTCTTACTGGCTCAGCTGGCACATCTCCAGCATCAACATTGGTTGTTTGGTGTTTGGAGTGACAGACACACAGAGAAAAAAGACAAACATTATTCCTTTCTGTCAATATTTCTATCTTTTCCTTGCTTTCTCTGATCGGCTATATTAACCCAAAGGGGCAGTTATGACAATGTAAGTGTGCTCAGTTACAAAAATTATAAAAGGGAATAAAATACAATGCAGAGTAAAGAGAAACAGAAAAAATACAAGTGACAAGATAGGGATAATTCGGATAAAGCAAGTGGTGTATCATAGCAAAACACATAACATACAGTCTTACATTCTTAAGACACCTGCAACTTCATACATTCTTGTAGACACACAACTGACAATGCATCTCTGGCTGAGCAGATGGATTGCAGAGGGTACAAAGGATTTTAAGTGCCTGTTACTTCTGCACACAAGCAAAGTGTAATATTCGCCTGAACTCAATAAAACAAATTCTCCTGGGAAAAAGGCTAGAAGCTTTTCTCCCACTTTGATCAAAAAAAGAAGATAAATCTCTCTGCTTGACATCTATTACCTTAGAAAAATAATGGCCGATACTGTTAAACTATTCCTATCCTAAACAGAAAGACTGGAGTGAGCACACAGAGAAAGAAAACAAAAGACTTTTAATGAATGACATAAAAATGGCTCAAGACTGCTGTGCTGACTAAAAAACTAATAATTTGAGCTGAGCAGGGGCTGATGTCCTGTCTGCCACGTGAGGGTATTCAGGAAGCTGTTCAAGATAACATGTATGAGGAGTGGAGGATAGTAAGGGATAGGAGAGGGAGAGCCAAGAAATGAGTATTACAGAGCATGTAGCGCACTTCAACAACATTTAAAGCACATGTAACATTTTTCAACAGCATTAAAGTGTGTGTAATATTCTTCAACAATATCATGGTACGTGTAGCATTTCTCCAACAGTAAAATGCATGTAATATTTTTCAACAGTGAAGTGCATGCATGTATTTTGTAAAAATTTGTAAAATCGAAAACTAAGTTTTGAATTTAAAATTATATTTTTACTACCTTATTGTTTATTGTAAATAAAATAGATTGACACACACACATATATATATATTATGGTTGCAGTTGGATGGAGACAGCTCATCTGCTGTGTCGGTGTCTCAACGAGACAACAAGCTCAAAATGCGTCACCTACTGGTGTGTGGGGTGCTGGATACAGAGAGAGCTTATCTGGCCATTCTTGAGTTGCTGCTCCATGTGAGTTCTCATTTCTCCTTTCGAGACTCTGACCTCATGTTTGTGTTGACCTTGTCATTGCTGTCTACTATAACATTTATACAAAACTTATTGTTATGGTAGACGTGAGCATCTGAAAGGTATAGTACTTTCTTTGATAATGATATCTGTTTGTTAACATGGCTGTGACATTATTTGTTATTGTGACCTTCCTACTTTATCATTTTTTGGGTACATGTAATGGTGCGTCTTCAACTTGTGCAGGTCAATACGGATTCTGTCCTTTTTTGTGCAGAGGCCTTGTCTTTGTCATTTTATCTGTTCTGTTGATCTGTTAGATTAACATGATGCCATTTTATAGATGTATATTAAATGGTACTATTATTTTTTTTGTTTACCTCTATTGTGTTTGTGATAAACAGTTTCTATCCCTAAGATACCTGGTTGATCCTATAAATTATTTAGCTCTCTTTCTTCAAGTGGTTTTTAAGTATTCTCTTGTTTGGTGCATTTTTGGAGGTACATGTACATGTATAGTATTCATATTTTTGTAAGTTTCATCTTTGCACAGATTAGGTACACATTCTGTAGTGATGTGTGTATATATGTTTGCAAATGATCAGAATGGTGTTATGTGTGCTTGATTGGAATGTCTATATGCTTGCAACTCCTGATATCTCATTTATTCAGCTGTTGATTATCTGGTCTGTAGTACAAGCGGACACTTGAAGCTTCCTGTAAGACCTCTCAGCCAGTCATCAGTGAAGACGACATCAACACCATCTTTGGCAACTTGCCACAGGTGTTCCATATTCACCAAAAGTTTGTGGAAGGTCTACAGGCCAAGATTAATGACTGGAGTCCTGAGCAGACAGTTGGTGATGTCTTCAAGGAACTGGTAAACTTTCTATTCATTTTGGTTTAGTAAAATTTCTGAGAATCCTCAAGACATTTATAAGCATTCTTTCAGTATATTCAGTTACCACTCTGATTGTAATACTATAATATACTAAAAATAGGTCTGGAAAAATGTAGCAGCCAAGATTTATGATATCTCAAAGTGATGCTAATCAACAGCTGTATTATTACTTAAGTCAATATGCATAATCCGGTTATTATTTCTCAATAGGTTGTCATGTTCCCAGACTTTGGGGAATATGTAAAGGGATACAAAAATGCAGTTGCAACCATTCATAAGTGCAGTCATGAAAACACCCATTTCCAGGAGCTGGCTCGGGTAAATATCTATTTGATGTTGCTGCGTAACCATCAACAGTATAATTATGCATCTATGTATTTTTCTGCATTATTTTTTTTAGTGTCACTTCAGTTGTTTTTTGTAAAGTATAATGAGCCTATTATTGGCTGGGGTATATATGAGGTTATAGATAATAATATTATTTGAATGTTTGAATATATCAATCGCGTAGTATCCCAACTATACATTTGACAAGTTATATGCTTCCTAAAGATACACACACTACATGAAAAGTCACTTCATGCAGATGTTCATGCAGATAGGTCCTTGTAGACAGTTCTGAAAACTACATCAGGCACTGCATCTGTTAGTGCATGCAGTTTTTGTCAGCACTGTCCATGGGGACTGATCTTTTCCTGTATCCATGTGAAGTGACCTTTTTTGTAGTGCATTTCTGCATGTAGCAACTTTTCATGTCTCTTTATGTATCTTTATGAAGTAACTTGTCTCACGTGATGTGTACCTAGACTAAGTTACCTTTTATGGCAGGGATAGGGTATTATACTTACATGAAATGGCTTGTTAATGTCATGTTCTCAGTTGCTATAACACTACAGCCAATTAATGTGCTATAACACTATAAACATTGTATAATGGTTAGTTCAAGTGGTTTCTTCTGAATGCTGAGAAATCTTCAGAGGTGCTATCTTTGCTTTCTGTCTGTTTTCTTCTCCTTCCAACCCTCTGTCTTAACTTGAAATTAGTGAGAGTAGCTGTGAAGGCATATTTGAAAACAAGGAACTTCATGTTTATTAATTTCATGACAATGTGATTTCAAACAACAATTTTTTCCAGCAAATTGTCCTGACATCAACAACAAGAGAAGTGACCAACCTTGAGGGTAAATATTTTGGTCAAGTACTGTACTCTTTAATGTCAGTACTTGTTTATTTTGAGCTTTAATTGTTGATAAACTGCAGTAGTTTGCCCCTTGCTGAATGCTAAGTGCCAGTGATAAATTAAACCTATTTACCAGTACTCAGTGATATTCTGAAAAATCTTAGAAGTAGTTCATCTAAATAAAAAGTTCTAGTTTAATGGTATTCTCAAAGATGATTTTCTTGGTATATCTTGTGTTGGGAGTCCTCCAGTCTCCATGATTACTCTATACTCTCAGACTACCAGCTTACAACTAAATTAATGCTGAAAGTATTTGAGAAAAAGTGTAAGGCTGAGAATGGCAGGAAGATGATCTGTGCCTGTTACTTTTAGCATGTAGCAATTTCATCAACTTAGCAATTTCATCATCAGCAGCAGCAGCATGCTGATGATATGGCTACAGATTAATGTGAAAACAAAACACGTTCTTACCTGTCCAGATGCCCTATTCAAGCCAGTTCAACGACTACAGAGAAACACTCTGGTTCTGCATGTGAGTAGTGTAGTCATAAATACAGCATGTATTGTGTAGTTATGGATACAACAGGAAGTTAATAGACACATGTTGTGTAGTTATCGATACATGCTGGGGTTGTTGGTGCATTCATAGATATAATACATAAGCAAAGCAGTCATAGATATAATATATAGACAGTTTAATCTCAGATAAAGCATAGTAATACAGTCTTAGACATTTCATTTAAATGGCTTAATACTGAGTGCAGCAACTGTATAGTACAATTATAAAATCATGTATTGTGCTGTTATTAACACTGCAGGTGTCTATAGTGCAGTTACTACTATAATCAGCACATTCTGTGGTTAATGATATAACCAGTGTATTCTGTAGTCCTTGCTCAGTATAGTGTGGCTATTCTATAAATAAGGTGTAGTTATTGACAAAATCAGTGTATGTTGTGGTTACTGATATGACAATTGTATTCTACAGTCCTTGATAAGTATAGTTTTGTCATTTCAATACATCTGGTGTACTGCATGGCTTGACCACAACTTGTTGCTAAAATTTAAAGAAACATGGCTTGCAAATATTGTAGACATAAATGCAGGGAAATACAGTTAACAGTTAAGTCATGAATGTACACATATTTTTATTATAATAATAGAATAACATGAAGCTTGTAACATAACATAATATTTAAGAAAATGTGTTCATGAAGCATAATATAGTGTAGCTGATGACACAGCAGCTTAAAAAATATGAAACAAAATTGAATTCAGAATACAGAAAATCAACAGAAAAAAGTCAGGCAACAGATCAATACTTGTAATAATTTCACACAATATTCAGTTATAAGGTCTGGGATGTTTCTCAGAATATCTGTCTTAAAAGCTTGCATGTCTATTGACTGTAAATGTCAGATTTGAAAGGTACAGAAGTACTGGTGTTTAGTTTCAGAGTAAGTGAAAATCACCATTTTTAACCCGATTATCTGCCAACATAAGGCGTTTATCCAAGATACAAAAAATTTCAGTTTGATTGCACACACTCTGAGTACATGAATGCACTCCAGTCTGCTGTATTCAAGAGGAAAGTGAGAAATCCCTCTATACATCTCCCAGTACTCTCCTCCTCAGTCACTTCCTTAAACTGTCACTTTCGTGTACAGTCAGAAAGATGTTGACGGAAAGTCTAAATGTACTCTTTGTATCTGGGAGAGATTTTTGTGAAATCACTGTATATAGTGTTGCACTAGAAACAACAATCTGAAATGAAAACTACGTAGATATATAATTTCCTCCCTCGGGATCACACAAATCACTTGTGCAATGCCTTCAACCTTTGATTGTATTCAGAAATTTGTGATTATTTTCTGTGCAAGGTATTCTGTCTACTGAACTCAAGGCTGAGCTTGTGGCTCGTACCATACACTTCTTGTTCGTGAAAATTATTGTGTCTAAGTGATCTTTGTTCAGAGTTCACAAGGAAGTTTTTCAGGACACTGAAATCCTCTAAAAGGAAGTCACTTCTGCAGATCCATTTATTGAAAAGATAATATAAAACTATTTTACAATTAAACTCAATTCAAGAAATAAAATTGCAATAGTAAAACCATCTTTTTTGGGGAGGGGGAACCTAGAAAGACGTTGAAATCAAGAGCACTGAAGAATCTCTCAGTGTCTGTCAATCTATCGTTCACATCACATCATGCAGACACATGCCTGCACATATACACTGCACACACACACACAGTCTCACTGTCAAAGTCTTCTTCTACATCTGACTTATTTCTAATTTGCATTCCATTCTGTAGAATAAGTTAATCTTCATGACTGATGTAATTCTTTGCCAGGATCTGATCAAGCACACCCCAGAAGACCACTCTGACTACAAACTCCTTCAGAAAGCCCTGCAGCTGACACAGTACAACCTTGACAACTTTGATGCATCAGTTGTCAGCCATGGGCGGGTGAGCTTATAGAACAAAGCTGGTGATCACAATGACATTTGAATGATGGAAGCAACAATAAAATGCATGACAACAATCAAAGATGTGATAATCCTAAAGTCAGTGACAGTTATGATACTAATAATATACAGCAATGAAATCCAGGTTTGTAACTGTGGCAGTACAAAAGCACTATCAAATAACTGTGACACGACGCTCAATCATTTATGCATTTGTTTCTCTTGTGCCCATGAGGACTTAAATGTTTGAGACACCGTTGATGATTTTGTTTGCTTGTGACCGTGTTCTATTGCTATGCTTTAGGGAGAAGAACGGCAGCGGCTTGTCAAAAGCAGTTTTCTTGTTGAGTTGGTCAGTGGCTCACGCAAACTGCGCTTCATCTTTCTCTTCTCGGAACTGCTAGTGTGCACTAAACGTCAACAACATAGGTATTTTGCCTTGGTTTTATTGCTGATGTATAATAACAAATGTGGACCTAAAAGATTTACAAGGACTGCTGGTAGTTTTGTAATCTTTCATTCTCTCATAAAAGAAAGTTGTTTGCTACCACTCGTTAATCTGTGAAGCAAACAGGTTTACAGACTTGTTAAGGCTTTATAACTATGATGAGCAGAAACAACTGTGTTTCAAAATTTCACTTTGACTTTATCTTTGAATATTTTCAAATATTATGTCATGTACCTGACCTTGTGTATGCACTTAGCCCTGTGTAGTGGGGTCTGTGAGAGGGTCGAGTGAGTGTGTGAACTGTGTATCCTTTTAATGTGGTTCCTCAAGGATCACAATGTGATACAATTCCTAAACCTTGTTTTAAGGTCTGGCAAGGTGACTTTTGAGTGCAAGTGGTATGTTCCAATAAGGAATCTCAGACTTGACACCAAGTTTGCATATCAAGGTATTGCAAATTTTATCTTACCTTCTCCTGAAATCTCCTGTATGGTGTGGAGTAATATATTCTGACTCGTTTGGTATTAGATCTGGTATTATGATACATGACTTAGGTCCTTTATTCACACCCTACTTTATAAATACAAGTCAGTCAATCAGTCATCCCTTGACCACCACCTGTGGTTGGGGGGATGACATGGATAGACGTGGCAGATGACAGAGCCCACCTCTCTTGCCTTTTGTGGGCGCTAGTCAGCAGGTCCTGTACAGGACGACCAGTCCAGTCTTTGATGTTCGTAGTCCAGCTCTTTCTTTCTCCACTGCAGTGTCGACTACCATCCAAGCTTACATACTTATAAGTACAAGACTTCACATTAAAACATTTATTTGCTATTATGTATGGAGTATAACAGGTTTATAAGGAAGAAAGGTTTAGAACCACATCGGTCTGTTTATATTTATTCTAATGCTATACTCAGATAAGCTATACTCACTATTCCTATCTCATTAAATTCCCATTAAATCATTCCTGTATTCTGCATTGCAGATGACATGAAGTCTTCAAGAAAAGATGATATTGATGATCTGAAGCGGAAAATCCGTGGCTTCAAGTCAGAGCTAAAGAGAGAAATGAAGAAAGAAGGGATAAAAGATGTATGCTTGTCTGTGACATCTTAAATCTTAAACATCTTACACCTTACCTCACTGAACCTCAACTGCCTATGTGTGAAGTCTGCTATCTCTGATGTCTGTTATGTATCTCTTTTTATTGGAAGGATTGTCTTCTGTTTCTTTCCTTATCCCTTACCCTCCTTCAGTCTCTAGTCAGATGCTATGACACTCCTCAATTTAATCAGGTATTAATTACTACACTCTTCTGTCAAGTCAAGCACTACACTTTTCTGTCAATTTAGACACTACACTCTTGAAGAAGGCACAAACATCTTTAGTCTCAGCATTCCAAGATCATATAAATAAAAGTTCCTCCCACTGTTTGCTCACCTGCACTCTCTTTCACACACACACACACATATTTAAGAAATAGGAAAATTGAAAATACACAATATACTCAAGAGCATGCCCTTTATTGCTTGACATGTGTTTAATGCTTTCAGGATTTTGCTTTGTTTTGTTTTTAGAAACATTGGTCGATTACCAGTTTGTCAAACTCAAGAAATATAGAGAAGCTGAACAAGAAGATCAGTGAGCTGGTGAGTTAAACATCACCCATTTCATTCTTATGTTAGACCACCCTCTGCCATATTTTAGAAATATTGACAGTTCTATCCTCTTATCCCCCACTAATTGTTTTCCCCATTTTCATTTTGCTGGCACATATCGTGCTGAATGTTCATGGACTTGCCCATCAGCATGAAAGCCTCAAAGTTTTACTATTGCTTAAAGGGGGACAACTGCAGTGGGCATCTAATAAACTGCTGTACACACCATCTATGCATTCTACCTGTTTTCTGTCTTGTAGTTTAAATCTTTAAAGGATTTTGATCACTTTGAGTATAAATTCATTTACTGTTCAGTTTCTTACTGTCAGAATTAATTCCTTTACTTGTCAGTTTTTGACTCTTCAGCACCTGGTGAAGCTTGAACATGTTGAGGTTTGCAGTCCTTGGAGTTGACTATTTCTGATGGTTATTGTAGTTGATCATTTTATGCTAGACTAGTAAAGTTGTTAGGCAGTTCCTAGGGACAGATTTCTCATAGCTTATTTTTTGTTCTGCAGGAAGCTCAGCTGATTCTTGCATCACCACGGTTACCGTTTAAGGTAACTAGTGACTCAGACAAGTGGCACACGCTTCTAATGACAACGGACTATGAGCGAGAAGAATGGCGAGAAACAATTACCTCTCTTTTAAGGAAGAGTGAGCAGGAGGAATTTATCATCCTTTGTTATCTTCCATAGAGTTTGTTAAGTAGTAAAACCACAGATGTGTAATACAAGTTCATGGTTAAACAGTAACCAGGTTTTATTGAATAGCGTGAACATCTTATTATTTTTTAAAATCTCATTTTTGGGAGGGACAGTTTTGCAAATGTACCAAATGTAATTTTCAGTTTCGGATCCAAGCATTGCTTTTCCAATTAAATGGACGGACCAAAATCATTCTTATTATTATTATTGCAGGCACTTATCAAAACCAGCCCATGCTAAGCGCCTACGATGTCCAGGAGATTGTGAACAGTGTCAGAGAGGTTGGTTTAAAAAAAA